>NC_133619.1:624470890-624605890 GCF_048593235.1 Sminthopsis crassicaudata
AAGGAAGGAAGGAAGGAAGGAAGGAAGGAAGGAAGGAAGGAAGGAAGGAAGGAAGGGAGGGAGGGAGGGAGGAAGGAAGGAAGGAAGGAAGGAAGGAAGGAAGGAAGGAAGGAAGGAAGGAAGGGAGGAAGGAAGGAAGGAAGGAAGGAAGGAAGGGAGGAAGGGAGGGAGGGAGGGAGGGAGGGAGGGAGGGAGGGAGGGAGGGAGGAAGGAAGGAAGGAAGGAAGGAAGGAAGGAAGGAAGGAAGGAAGGAAGGAAGGAAGGGAGGGAGGGAGGGAGGGAGGGAGGGAGGAAGGAAGGAAGGAAGGAAGGAAGGAAGGAAGGAAGGAAGGAAGGAAGGAAGGAAGGGAGGGAGGGAGGGAGGGAGGGAGGGAGGAAGGAAGGAAGGAAGGAAGGAAGGAAGGAAGGAAGGAAGGAAGGAAGGGAGGGAGGGAGGGAGGGAGGGAGGGAGGGAGGGAGGAAGGAAGGAAGGAAGGAAGGAAGGAAGGAAGGAAGGAAGGAAGGGAGGGAGGAAGGAAGGAAGGAAGGAAGGAAGGAAGGAAGGGAGGGAGGAAGGAAGGAAGGAAGGAAGGAAGGAAGGGAGGAAGGAAGGAAGGAAGGAAGGAAGGAAGGAAGGAAGGAAGGAAGGAAGGGAGGGAGGAAGGAAGGAAGGAAGGAAGGAAGGAAGGGAGGAAGGAAGGAAGGAAGGAAGGAAGGAAGGAAGGAAGGAAGGGAAGGAAGGAAAGGAAGGAGGGAGAGAGGGAGGGAGGGAGAGAGGGAGAGAGGGAGGAAGGGAGGGAGGTCAATCTATGCAAAAGAACTTTAAACAAAAAAGAAGGGAGCAAAGTGCTTTCTAACCAGCAGCCTAATAGGGGTCTCTCCTTCTTGCTCTGATGGCCTCAGACAGGTCAGGTCTTGCGGCCAGATGCCCTCTGATCTATCCCATCCCATAACCCAGGCCCTGCTCAAACATAATGACAATTAGCTCTTAATAGAAAACACTTGAAATAGCCCTGAAGGTTCCTGGAGCTGACTCTGTCCTCTCTTCTCTGTTGGTAAATTTTTAAGAAAAGAGACGGAGAGGTAGGGAGCACAGAGTGGGGATGGTTCAATTTTAAGGTGCATTTTTAATTAAAAGAAAAAGACCAGAGCTGTGATGCGGTGTCATAAAGCAGATAATTTTACAGCTGGATGGTCTCCCTCTGATGTACTTGAAAACCATTTTCAAGCGACATAAAGTTTAACATAGCGGTACATCTGCCTACCCACTAGATTCTACATGGAATTTAAAATTTAATTATATTAAAGCATTGTTACAGTGTGCATTGCAAGCACGCTAACCAAGTGGAACTTTAACAAAATCTCTTCAGATAGGTTTTATTTTTTTTTTCTTTTAATCTATGTTTTATAGAACCAAGAGATCGGTTTGACACACAATTGCCGGCTTCAGCCGATGTGTTTATTGCTTACATAACAAAGCAACTGGGGACCAAAGATGTTTATTCACTTCCCCCTGGTGTTCTTGGTGGGGGACCAGCTCTGCCTCGCCTCCTCAGTAGCCAAGCTGGCCTGAGAATCCTGGGTGAGCACTGTGCTGCATTAGTCCCATGATAGCCTTTTAAGGAAAGATGGGGGGAGAAGAGGGAGAGAGAAAGGAAAGGGAAAGAGGAAGGGAGGGAGGGAGAGAAGGAGGGAAGGAAGAAAAAGAGAGAAAGGATAAGGAGTCATGCATAAGGAGATATGGGGAAAGAAAAGAGAGGAGACAGTGGAAAGAGGAAAATGGATAGAAGGGGGAAGAAAAGAAGGAAGGCAGGGAAGGATGGAAAAGGTAGAAAATATGGAAGGAAGGAGGAAGAAAGAAAGGAGGAAGGAAGAAAGAGAGGGAGGGAGGGAGGAAGAGAGGGAGGGAGGGAGGAAGGAAGGAAGGAAGGAAGGAAGGAAGGAAGGAAGGAAGGAAGGAGGGAAGGAAGGAAGGAGGGAAGGAAGGAAGGAAGGAAGGAAGGAAGGAAGGAAGGAAGGAAGGAAGGAAGGAAGGAAGGAAGGAAGGAAGGAAGGAAGGAAGGAAGGAAGGAAGGAAGGAAGGAAGGGAGGGAGGGAGGGAGGGAGGGAGGGAGGAAGGGAGGGAGGGAAGGAAGGAAGGAAAGAAGGGAGGAAGGAAGGAAGAATTGGGAAGGGAAGGATTTTTTGCATTTTTATTCATTTTAGAGCATGAGCTCCTACATTTATAGCTGAAGAGTAACTCCCCCATGGGTAACTTTCCAAATTAGGAAACTGGGGGCTCTGAAAAGTGAAGGAAGTGGCTAGGATCCCAAGCATCAGTGGTAAAATTTGAACCAAGATTATTACTGCTCTTCCTAGCAAATCACTCTAGCTTTCCATCTATTCTGTGACTTCATCAGGCAGGTTGGCAGCCCTGGATTCCCCAACCTGGTGACTGAGTTGTAGAAGCAAAGTAAGGTAATGGTGAATTGGGAATGAGAAGACCTAAATTCAAATTCTGGCTCTACTACTCTTCAGCTGTCGGATACCGGGCAAACAAAGGGATCTAGAGTTGCAAGGCAACTTAGAGGCTATCAGGTCCAAACCTTTCGACTGGCAGATGAGGGAACTGAGGCGCAGAGAAATGACTAGCCCAGAACCCTACACTAAGGCAGGATTTGAACTCAGATCTTCCTACTCCAAGTTATTTTCACAGAACCAGAGTGATCACAGATATAAACCTGGAAGGAAACTCTGAGGTATTTAATCCAAATCTCTCATTTTATAGATAAAACTAAAATTGTAGAGGGAAAGTTAGAACCGAGCTCCTCTTTTAGCATCCTTTCCATCGGTCCAGCTTCCTTTTCTGGACCTGTTTCCACACTCACGGGAAGAGGACTAGACTGTAGGATGTCCTCCTATCCCCTCCCCACCCCTTATAACTCCCATGGTGCTCCTAGATTCCTCCTCCATGCTGCTGAATGTAGCCAGATTCAAAAAAGCAGATTCATGCTTTACACAATGGCAGGGGGCCCAGTTAGAGAAGATAAACTTGGATGCTGGGGATGGAGAGTCCCACGTGTATGGGCAAACTCATTAATACATGATGCCCTCAAGTTACTGCAATAACCTTCTCATGGTCTTTGAACTGACTTCTAAAGCCACGGGCTCTGGCCAGATCTAAAGATGTCTGTTTTCATCCAAGGGAACACTGTGCAGACTCCAGGCCCTCTCGCCCGCATCCAAGGGAGCCTCGTCCTTTGGGAAGCCCCCCTGAAAACTTCAGTACTGGGTCCTAGGTGTGGGAGAGCACATGAAAAGATCAGAAGAGTTGAGGGGTATCTAATGACTCTCCCTATCTGAGATCTTTAACCAGAAATGGGAAAGCATCTCTTTAGCATATTAAAGTTAGGCAGGACCTTGAAGAATGGCTAATGAGGGTACGAAGTCAAACCTCAAAGAAGGAAAAAAAAAAAAAGCAAACTGCTCCTGGAAGCAGGATCTCTCTGCAGCAAAATGGAGCAGCTCCAGAGCTTTTCTTCTAATGGAAATAGCATCGGTCCAGTGGGCAAAAACATGGTCAAAATTCACCATTAGGGCAGACCGGGGCTTGGGGTGGGAGGCGGGGGGATGATGGGTTGGCCACTGCTTTCCTCCTTTGAAAAAATGGGTGGCTAGGGGTATGGAATAGCACCAGATTCAACTAACTGTGCTTGTTAGTTTTGCCAAACCTCCCTTTTTTATCTTTGCTACAAAGGATGCTTTGGCGCATGGGGAAAATATTCAGAAATGGAGGTGATATAAAAATAAAGATCAATAAATAATTATTTTCAACATTAGCTGACAATGGAAAAATGTGACTCTCTCTCCACCACTTTCCCCAATTCACTTTCACATTTAGACTCTTAAGCCAAAAAGGCTTCCCTTCCTTCTTTATTCCTTTAAATCAGGGATTTCTCACCTTTTCTAAGGATGTGATGAAGTCTTTGAGCAGTCTGTTGGAAATGAATTCACCCCTTCTTAGAATCATAAAATCAAAATCAATTATACCAAAATACAATTATCAAAATATTTTAAAGAGTAAATTTATGGACCTTAAGCTAAGAATCCCTGATTTAAAGGATAAAAAAGGATTAAACCTGGAACTATACATATATAGGACTTATAAATGAAGAAATTCTCACTGCTCATGAAAACTGGCACATTTCAGGCAATTTAGAATCTTTTGGGAATCTTAAAGAGCTGTCTGGAGCCCAGCTTTTTAAACTATGGTTTGACCCCGCCCCTTATGGGGTCTCATAACTGAATATGGGGGTCATAAAATTATGATTTATTATCAATAAATGTTTGATTTGTATACCTATTTTATATACCTACATACCCCAGGGTCACATAAAAATTTCTCAGGCAAAAAGGGGCCCGAGTGGAAACAGTTTAAGAAGCTGTGGTCTAGAGCACTGAGGAGTTAAATGACTTGGTCAGAATTACACAGCCCATGTGGGTCAGAGGCAGGATTTGAACCAGTTTCTGGCTCCAAGGCTGGTTCTCTCTTCATGATCCCAAAGTGCTTCTTGTTCCCATAAAATTTAGAGCCAATTCTGCTCCAGAACCTTCTCTGTTGGCAACAGTCTTCTTCCCATTGGATTCCTCCAAGGATGTTCTTTTGTAAACCTCAAAAAGTAATAAGAACTCACTTTTATTCAGCAGGTGCAAGTTTACAAAAGGCTTTGTGCAGAACCACCTTGTGGGGTAAGCAGGGCAGGTATTATTGCCTCCATGTTATAAATAAAGAAACTTAAGCTCAGGACAGATAATAATTTGCCCACGTTCACACAACTCCTAAGTGGCAAAGCCAAGCTCCGAACGCCATACAACACTGACCCTCCTAATGACCTTCTTTATCCTGGCACATTATGATTTAACCAAAATGCAACAGAGAGACACGTGGGGGGTGGAAAGAGACTTACAAATTAAGATCTGCATATTCTAAAAAAATGAAGAAAGAACGTGAGTTGGTGGAAAAACTGGTGGAAACCATAGCTCTGGAGATGGAAAGCAGCAATCTATTATATTCTCATTTTTCAGATGAGGAAACTGAAGCCGAGTGGCCTAAAAATACTTGCATACTAAGAATTTGACCTGAGACCTTATGGCTCCTTCAGTGTACTAGCTTTGGATCCCAGCTTTATTGCTCATTAATTAAATTGGAGGCATTGGTTGTAGACCTTTGCCACCCTTGACTCCGTCCCTTTATTTTCATTTTCTGGCCCTTTTTTCTCATTAAAACATTGCTACCTACACTTTATCTACTAGATTATATGCTTCATGAGGACTCAGAATTGCATCTTATCTAAGATTTGTTTAGCCTTCAGTGACCAAGATAATGCTCAGTATCCAAAAGGCATTTAATAAATGGTTCCTTGGTAAATGAAAAAAATGAACTGGACTAGAATGAGAGTTTTTGCTTTGTTTTTAGGAAATAATAACAGAATAGGGACTGAGGAAAGAGAAAATGATAGCAGCGTGAAGGTGATGACTGTGTTAGTAGATACAAGCTTGGCGGGCTCTTCCAAGATGGAATGGCTTTAAACATGGCCCTAGGGATAAGTCTCATCATTGAAGGGCTGGTCAGACAAGGATGGATCTTCTGTCATGGCAACCTGATGACAATTCACTGAGAAAGGGGGTTTACAATCTATATTGTTGGTAGAAGAAATGGCCTGATCTTTGAAGAGGATAAGACAAGAAACCATAAAAGATGGGAATTTGACCTGAGGGTTCAAAGGGACCTTAGAAGTTGCAATCACATGTGTGTCCTAAGGTCAGTTCTGACAGCTAGGTTTGCAGTGGACAGAACACTGGGCTCAAGAAAACCTTAATCTAAATCCGGTTTCAGACACTTACTAGCCCTATCACCCTGGGAAAGACACTTCACTCTTTCTGCCTCAGTTTCCTCAATTGTAATAGCACCTACATCACAAAACACAAGGTTGATATATGAGTTTCAAAAAAGATAATATCCCCAGAGTCCTTGCTCAACACAGTACCTGGTATATAGAAGGCACTTAATAAGTGCTCTTTCTTTTCCTTCTCTTACCTACTCAGATGTTCTGCATCCTAAGGCAAACTGGAGGAGTGGAGTCCCATGTAATGAGATTTAGACAACAATCTCAAATGCCCCAAATCTCCAGGGGCACAACCAGAAAAAAGGCTTGAACCTCTCCTAGAGCAGGGCCCTTTCTCTATGCATGAGAG
Organism: Sminthopsis crassicaudata; assembly: GCF_048593235.1. Lineage (NCBI taxonomy): Eukaryota > Metazoa > Chordata > Mammalia > Dasyuromorphia > Dasyuridae > Sminthopsis > Sminthopsis crassicaudata. The sequence goes on from NC_133619.1 coordinate 624,477,104, forward strand.
CAAAGGATCATAGGATTTAGAGCTAGAAAAGGCTTAGAGATCATCCAGGTCAATTCCCTCATTTTTTCGATGAAGAGACAAGTCATTTGCTCAAAGTTACACAAAGTACTGAGTGTCAGAGCTGGGATTTGAAACGGGTCTTCTGATTTCAAACCCAGCACTAACTCTAGACTATTCTACCTAGATTTGAATATAAGAGAATTCCACTCGGGTCCCTAACGTCATTCGGCTACCCAGAACACCAGCTTGCCTTGTTGATTCTAATTTTAATTTTTAAAAATCTATTTTTATCCCAAAGTCCAGAAATGTTGTGTGAGCCTTGGCTAAGCAGCGGAAGCCTCTGTGTCTTGAGAGAAAACACCAAAGTAGAGAAGTACAGGAGGCTTTAAACATTCAAAACAGAATACATTTGAAAAAAGCATGCAAAGTCCTAAGTATTATTCAATTATTTTAATATAGCCAGATACTGCATAATCAATAGGAATCCTTGTATTTTTAATGGGGATCATTATTCAAAATATGTCACTACCCAATCGATACAAAAGTTAAAATTCATCAATATTTAAATTTTTCCAATTGACATCTTATCATTCTATCCAGGAAAGAGCCCTGGGATCACAAAATCCATTTTTTAATCTTTCAGGTTTGCAAAGTTCACAATTAGACACCGCTCTGTTTCATTAGCTGTTGGGAATAGAGATTAGAAATGTGCTCCAGCTAGATCAGGATGAGAGGGATACCTGCATGGCATCAGGGGCAGGGCAGGGCAGCATGACTAAGGTGCAAGAGAAGAAATTAATGCAAAAAGGTTGCCCAGGGTCGGTACCCACACTGTAACCCAACCCAGTGGATCATCTGGAACCCTGGGCTTCCAGGGCTCCTCCAGGGGGAACCAGGAGAAAAAGCACCAGCCCAAACCTCTGCCCTGAAATCTGGGGGGGGGCATCAAACCACACTGCCTGCTGCCCATCTCTCAGTCCCTTCCACGGCTGCCTTAGGGAAAAATAGCCTCAGAGAGTGGGACATTGACAAACAGGGCTGCTTCCAAGAGAGGATGACCAGGATATAGCTACATACAGGATGCTTCAAAAGCTAAATACAGTTCTAAGCTATTAAATGTTCCTATTAAAGATTAAAAGTGCAACAAGACTTTGGGGGAAGGAGGGAAGGAGGGAAGCAAGGAAGGAAGCAAGGAAGGAAGGCAGGCAGGAAGGAAGGAAGGGAGGAAGAAATGGAGAGGGGAGGGAGGGAGGAAGGGAGGGAGGAAAGAAGGAAGGAAGGAAGGAAGGAAGGAAGGAAGGAGGGAGGGAAGAAGGAAGGAAGGAAGGAAGGAAGGAAGGAAGGAAGGAAGGAAGGAAGGAAGGAAGGAAGGAAGGAAGGAAGGAAGGAAGGAAGGAAGGGAAGGAAGGAAGGAAGGAAGGAAGGAAGGAAGGAAGGAAGGAAGGAAGGAAGGAAGGAAGGAAGGAAGGAAAGGGGAGGGAGGAAGGAAAGAAGGAAGGAAGGAAGGGGAGGAAGGAAGGGAGGAAGAAATGGAGAGGGGAGGGAGGGAGGGAGGGAGAGAGGGAGGGAGGGAGGAAAGAAGGAAGGAAGGAAGGAAGGAAGGGAAGGAAGGAAGGAAGGAAGGAAGGAAGGGAAGGAAGGAAGGAAGGAAGGAAGGAAGGAAGGAAGGAAGGAAGGAAGGAAGGAAGGAAGGAAGGAAGGAAGGAAGGGAAGGAAGGAAGGAAGGAAGGAAGGAAGGAAGGAAGGAAGGAAGGAAGGAAGGGAGGAAGGAAGGAAGGAAGGAAGGAAGGAAGGGGAGGAAGGAAGGGAGGAAGAAATGGAGAGAGGAGGGAGGGAGGGAGGGAGGGAGGGAAGAAGGAAGGAAGGAAAGAAGGGCCATTTATTAAGTACTCTCATGAGCTTGTGACATGCCAAACTAAATGTTATTATTATATTTTTGTTCCTCTCGTTTTTACATTCCATGAAGCTTAAATAGAAACATGTCCTGGGACAAATTGCTGACCTGCTATATTTCTTTTATGTTTGAGCTTCATGGTGGATAAAACAGAATTTTTTTGTAATTGGATAAAGATTTGGGGATAGATGCAGGCTCATCAAAAGCACGTTGGGGACAAAACTGCAGGAGCAGACGGGACGATGGGAAGGAAGGATGGCATGTCCTGCTCCCACTCAGTTCTAAATCTTCTGTTTCATGTTTGTTTTTAAGGGCTTTTCATTGGACGGAGGTTGGATGTCACCAGGATTTGACATGGCAACATCTATTAAAAGCATTGCTCTTACATTTTCATGGGTCATTCTGAGTTACATGGTCTGATCTGTGACAATGCTCAGCTTCCAGGACAGTTTATTGATATTCTTGTTACTATCACTATCTTGTTCTTTTTTTGAGGGGTGGAATGCATTAAGAAACAGGCAAAGGGCTTCGTTGCCTTGCCCGAAAACATGCCCCAATCCTGCTGCTACTCTTTAACATTCAGCGTCCTGTGAATCGCTGCACAGGCGGGTAAGATAACCACTTCAGGAAATTAAACTAAAAAAATTGGGATGTGCCCTCATCCTCCGGAGGCTCACCAAGAGTGGCTTCGGTTGAACTTTAGTGACGAGGATGTACCTCTCCTCTCCACCTGGTTTTATTTCACTGTTCATCATCATCCTCATCTTCATTATTAGCTGCACCAGAGACAAGATGAGCCTTTAGAATAGATTTTAGGCAGCTCACAAGACATCCAGAGAGTCCGCCCACCTCCACTGACTCTCAAGCTGCCTGAAATTCCACCATTCAAGCTTCACAGTGTGAAAATGATTTTCTTCTTAAATAGGCCCTTTTAAAAAATTCAAATATTCCTATGAGGAATAGCCATAAGTTTTTATCATGTTGCCCCTCCATTTATTCCTCAATTATTCTCTGTCTATTATGATCAACTATCGACCAGAAACAGCATCCAGGTAGATTAGATTCTGTCTGTCTCGGTTTTCTCAGGAGAAATGGGGCTGACAATCTCCCAGGGCTGTTGTAAGGATCAAATTTAAATAAATTTTGTAAAGAGCTTTTGCAAACCTTAAAGCACTCGTGTATTATTATTATTATTATTATTATTATAACATATGCAATGTTTGTCTACGTTAAAGTGCTACGTAAATGTTGCTTACGATGATGATGAGATAATATAAAGTGCCTTGAAAACCTTTAAGCACATGTAAATGCTACCTATTTTTATTACTGTTGTTATTAAATAATTAATGTTAAGTGCTTCGCTAACCTTAAAGTACTGTTTAACTGTTAGTGATCAGCATTATTACTATCATTCACTGATTGCATCACGTTGGACAAGCTGCTTCCTTTACTCAGTCTCTTCAGTTATAACCCGAGAATGTTGGAGGGTCTTTCAGACTTCCCAGTCCAGGGTTCGGGATTCTGTATCTTAAGGCCCCTTGGGTAGAAATGGCAGAAAGGTCACTTTTTGCCTAGTGTAAGGAAACAAAGCAGACCAGGCTGCCAGGCCCACCTACCCACCTGCCGCCAGATATGCAAGCAGAGTCTGAGTCCTGTAGTCAACGAGCATCTAGGAGGCAATCGCCACGTGCTGGGCGCTGGGCTACATGGGAAGGAAACGCAGAAACACAAACCTGCCCACAAGGAGTTCATGGTCTCATGGCACAAGCTCTTGTCAGAGATGATGAAAAGTTTCTTTTTTGAAGTGAGAATTAAGGGCCTTTGAGATGATCTGTGACTCTTTGTATAATATAGTATACAGTATGTTTAAGCACCCATTTCACAATGCCAATATTATAAAGGTCTTCCCAGCTCTGACCTTCTGTGTTCTCAGGGCCCTCCCAGCTCTGACCTTCTGTGTTCTCAGGGCCCTCCCGGCTCAGACCTCCTGGGTTCTAAGGGCCCTCCCGGCTCAGACCTCCTGGGTTCTAAGGGCCCTCCCGGCTCAGACCTCCTGGGTTCTAAGGGCCCTCCCGGCTCAGACCTCCTGGGTTCTAAGGGCCCTCCCGGCTCAGACCTCCTGGGTTCTAAGGGCCCTCCCGGCTCAGACCTCCTGGGTTCTAAGGGCCCTCCCAGCTCTTACCTCCTGGGTTCTCAGGGCCCTCCCGGCTCTGACCTCCCGGGTTCTAAGGGCCTCCCAGCTCTAACATCTTGGGTTCTAAGGGCCCTCCCAGCTCTGACCTCCTGGGTTCTAATGGGCCCTCCCAGCTCTGACCTCCCGGGTTCTAAGGGCCTCCCAGCTCTAACATCCTGGGTTCTAAGGGCCCTCCCGGCTCAGACCTCCTGGGTTCTAAGGGCCCTCCCGGCTCTGACCTCCTGGGTTCTAAGGGCCCTCCCGGCTCTGACCTCCTGGGTTCTAAGGGCCCTCCCAGCTCTGACCTCCTGGGTTCTAAGGGCCCTCCCATCTCTGACCTCCCGGGTTCTAAGGGCCCTCCCAGCTCTGACCTCCCGGGTTCTAAGGGCCCTCCCAGCTCTGACCTCCTGGGTTCTAAGGGCCCTCCCAGCTCTGACCTCCCGGGTTCTAAGGGCCCTCCCAGCTCTGACCTCCTGGGTTCTAAGGGCCCTCCCGGCTCTGACCTCCTGGGTTCTAAGGGCCCTCCCAGCTCTGACCTCCTGGGTTCTAAGGGCCCTCCCAGCTCTGACCTCCCGGGTTCTAAGGGCCCTCCCAGCTCTGACCTCCTGGGTTCTAAGGGCCCTCCCAGCTCTGACCTCCCGGGTTCTAAGGGCCCTCCCGGCTCTGACCTCCTGGGTTCTAAGAGTCCTCCCGGCTCTGACCTCCTGGGTTCTAAGGCCCTCCCAGCTCTGACCTCCTGGGTTCTAAGGGCCCTCCCAGCTCTGACCTCCTGGGTTCTAAGGGCCCTCCCAGCTCTGACCTCCTGGGTTCTAAGGGCCCTCCCAGCTCTGACCTCCTGGTTTTTAAGGGCCCTCCCAGCTCTGACCTCCCGGGTTCTAAGGGCCCTCCCAGCTCTGACCTCCCGGGTTCTAAGGGCCCTCCCGGCTCTGACATCCTGGGTTCTAAGGGCCCTCCCGGCTCTGACATTCTGGGTTCTAAGGGCCCTCCTGGCTCTGACCTCCCGGGTTCTAAGGGCCCTCCCGGCTCTGACATCCTGGGTTCTAAGGGCCCTCCTGGCTCTGACATTCTGGGTTCTAAGGGCCCTCCCGGCTCTGACCTCCCGGGTTCTAAGGGCCCTCCCGGCTCTGACCTCCCGGGTTCTAAGGGCCCTCCCAGCTCTGACCTCCCGGGTTCTAAGGGCCCTCCCAGCTCTGACCTCCTGGGTTCTAAGGGCCCTCCCAGCTCTGACCTCCTGGTTTTTAAGGGCCCTCCCAGCTCTGACCTCCCGGGTTCTAAGGGCCCTCCCAGCTCTGACCTCCTGGTTTTTAAGGGCCCTCCCAGCTCTGACCTCCTGGGTTCTAAGGGCCCTCCCAGCTCTGACCTCCCGGGTTCTAAGGGCCCTCCCAGCTCTGACCTCCTGGTTTTTAAGGGCCCTCCCAGCTCTGACCTCCTGGGTTCTAAGGGCCCTCCCAGCTCTGACCTCCTGGTTTTTAAGGGCCCTCCCAGCTCTGACCTCCTGGGTTCTAAGGGCCCTCCCAGCTCTGACCTCCTGGGTTCTAAGGGCTCTCCCAGCTCTGACCTCCTGGGTTCTAAGGGCCCTCCCAGCTCTGACCTCCTGGGTTCTAAGGGCCCTCCCGGCTCTGACCTCCTGGGTTCTAAGGGCCCTCCCAGCTCTGACCTCCTGGGTTCTAAGGGCCCTCCCAGCTCTGACATCCTGGGTTCTAAGGGCCCTCCCAGACATCCTGGTTCTAAGGGCCCTCCCAGCTCTGACCTCCGGGTTCTAAAGGTTCCAGCTCATTCTTCCTTTAGGGGATTCTGCACATTCTCTGGGCCAGTGTCCAGGCCTAACCCCTTGGCTGAGCTGGAGAGCCTCAGTGACAGAACAGGGTCTTCATTAGAACAAGAGGACGTAGCTAGAGACTCTGATGGTGGCTGTGTCCATCCCTTCACCCTGAAAACCTCTAACATAAAACCCACAGCCAGCCCCACCAGGACCATCTGGACCGGCAGGCCTCCTGACAACTTGCACCCCAGCAGGACAGACAACCCGGAACGGGCCGTTGCCAATCACGGGGTGATTTCCTCTGGCTCCTGGCTGAGAATACCTGCAAGGGGAGGACGAAGGTTACCCAGGGGCCCATCTCAGGCCAGGAGAAAAGCTTCAGCAGGAAGGGAGGACCCGCTGGTCCTCTCACACAGCCCCCGATGCATTACGGGGCAACACTCCCCCCTCAGCCAGCTCTTGGCTCCCCCAGCCTCCCTCAAGCCCTGGCTGCTGGGCGACTGTCTCCGCTGCCAGCGCCTTCCATTTCCACTGGCCACATCCCAGGCTACACTCTCCTGTCAGACACCTAGCTGGTTCTACATGTTCTTCCCCCACTGGGTCTCTCTGAGACTAGAAGCTGAGATTTTTCCTTCTTTTTACCCCCAACACTTAGCATTTCATGAATCCTCATTCACTGAAGCAGGAAACAAGATGACCTCTCCTATCTCCCATATGGGGGGGGCAGAAGGAAGAGACCGGTGGTCACTAAGTGCCTTCCCTAGCTTATAAAGGCCCAGGTCTCCCCCTGCATCCAGGGCCATCCCTCGATACCCTGATCTCTACTGGCCGCTGGCTCCAGACGGTCCTGGAGGGGAAAGAGAGGCAGGCGCCCTTGCCCAGCCCTCCCTGCCTTTAATCCCACCCGCTGGCAAGGCGCGGGACCACCTCCCCGCTGTCAGGGATTCATCCAGAAAGAAAGACAAATAACAACAACAAAAGTTGCGTCAGACTCTTGCTGAGCACTTTACAAAAATTATTATAGAAATAGAGACGCACCCAGAATTATTTTAAAAAGCTTTTACCGGGGACATGCTTTGAGACTCACATCCTAATGATTATTATGCTAACAATAATAATAACAGCATTTGCGAAGCATCGGACAAATATCTCATTTTATCCTCACAACAACCCTGGGAAGCAGGGCCTGGTTTACAAGTGAAGAATCTGGGATGGGAACCGGGTCGGAACACAGGCTTCCTGGCTGCACTGGAAGGACCTTAGAGACCCTCTAGTCTAGCCCTCTAGAAATTCAGGATGGAAGCCCACAATGGTTAAACAGGGATGAGAGGCAGAGCTGGGGCTCGAAGCCAGATCCTCTGAGCACAAAGCCAGTGATCTTTTGCGGATCCGAACCACTCCCCAAACCAGAGTTGCCCCTTACTCAGTATTGGAGTACCTGGAGCCTGCTACGGGATGACGGCGGTCGTGCGGTTCAACAGTGCCCAGATCTACATCTCTTGGGTTTTCCTGGCCTAGACACTGATTTCCTTCTCCAGTAGGTGCCCCTTTTACAGATGAGGAACTGAGACAAAACCTGAGGCAGAATTTACACTCAGATCTTCCAGACTCCACTGCCTGAGGCCATTAAAGCCCTTCCGTGTTCTCAGACAATAAATAACATGCCGAGGAAGTCTATGTGATTTTCCTCAGCTCCGAGAGACAATAAAGCCAGCTTGCAAGCTCTCCAGCCGTGGGACGCTTGGTTCCTCACCAGCTCTGTGGCAGAATGAGGCACATGGCATTCTGAGAGAGCCTTTTCTGGCTTCCGAATCTAAAGTCACAAAATGACCAGGAGAGTTTTAATGTCAAATGTATTTCTAATTTTAAAAAAAAATGATTATGTCACTTTTTGGGATGGTTGTTGCTTTTGCTAAAGAAAACTTTCAGGTTAACAAAGTGATATTTTTTTTCCCAAAACAATCCCCTTTCAATAAATGGCTATCACCCATATTGCAGATAAGGAACACTGAGGCTTGGGATATTAAGGGACTAGCTCAAGGTCATGGGGCTTGCAAGTGTCGGAAGTGGGTTCCTCGCTCTCGTTGCCATCTGCGTGTGGTGGGTATAGATGCTCTATTGTTGTTCCCAGCCGGGTAACACCAGAAAATCCACTGCCTCGGCTTTCATTACTTAGTGCTTGTACTTTACGGTGGGAATAACCCACCCTTTCCTCTGGCACAAAGTCCTTACCCACAGGTGGGAAAGCCTCCGAAGCCTTGGGTTTTAATTCTGACTCTTGGGCCCTGTGGATGTGGGAGTCTCCCTTAATCTAGACTCTTTTGGAAAATAAAGAGCTGGGCCGTAGATCCCTACGTCTCCTTTAGCTGTCATTGAATAGAAACTGACTCTAGAATTGGAGACTTCGGTTCAAATCTTACTTCTGACCCTCATTAGCCCATGTAAACTTGGACAAAGTCATGGGACTCAGTTTCCTCATCTGCAAAATGACATTGATGATGTCTGGGTGTGCCAGAGTACATAGGGCACCAGGCCTAGAGCCAGGAAGATTTGAGTCCTCAGACACTTCCTAGCTGGGTGACTCTGGGCAAGTCTCTTCACCCTGTTTGCCTCAGTTTCCCCACCTGTAAAATTAGCTGGAGGAGGAAATAGCAGACCCCTCCAGTAACTCAGCCAAGAGAACCCCCAAAATGGCATCATGGAGAGTCAGACATAACTAAACAAACATCAAAGGCTTTTTTAGCTTGTAAGGATTGATTCCATGATCCTACGGTCCCAAGACCTGGGTTCGAATCCAAGCTTGTTTTGTGACTGGCCGCCTGCATGAACTTGAACAAATCTTTAGCATTCTTGGGTCTCAGTTTTCACATCTGTAAAATGAGGGAGGTGAACCCCTTAAGTAGGCCCCTTTTAGTCCTAAATCTATGGCCCTAAGTCAGTTTATTTATTCATTCAATAAATATTTATATCATGTATTGTATTATATTATTTTATGTTATATTATAATAAATAATAAACATTCAATAAACAATAAAGCACTTACTGTGTGCAAGGCACTGTGCCAAGCACTAGGGATGCAAAAGAAGCAAAATAAAGCCCCTACCTTCAGAGAGCTTCAATGGATGCAGGAGGCAAGATGCAAACAAATATATACAAAGCAAGTACAAAAGAAGTACCAGACAATTAAAAGAATCCAAAGGCAAGGCTTCCTGAGAAAACAGGGCTACCAAATGAGGGGCTGGACAAGAGCCTGATCTTTCCCCCTAAGACCCTGACTTTGTGAGCTTTTGCAGCTCCTCCCAGCTCCTGTTCCTGATCTCTGCCCAGTGTTCCCCAGCCCTCCTTGTAGGAGGAACAGGACCTCCCTGAGGGCAGGGTCCCTTGGTTGGATTTTTCCATTTCTTTGTGTCCCGAGCCCTTAGCAGAATGCCTGGGCAGAGAAAGGGCTTGTTGGCTGACCAACTGCTGGGTTCCAGAACTCACACTCAGCTCCCACACAATCCCCAAAACTTGGAATTGGAAGGAATGTTAGGAGCCTCCAGTATCTAAAGGAGGATCCCATCTATAACCTTCGAGTGTTGCCCAACTTGCCCCATCTCCCAGCAGCCCCCTATTCGTGGAGATGCCTCGATTTGTTAAGGAAGTTTTTCTGTCTACTTCTGTTTTTTTTTTTTTTTTTTGCAACTCCCACCAATTCTTTTGTTTTTAACTTTTTAATTTATTTTTTAATTTTTTAACCCCCACCAGCACCCTGCAGGATCACAGTTCAAAAGTTGCAGAGGTCCTTCCTGAGGTCACCTAATTCACTCTGGTCATTTTATCAATCATAAAACCAAGTGGCAGAGAGCCAAGGGATTTGCCAGAGCTGCCCAGGGCACTCTGAGCGTGATCTCTGTGACTCTGCAGCTTTCATCAACACCCTTCCCAAATAGCATTGCCCACGCTCTTGGGCACTCCTACGCTATGCTGAGTGGACTGGAATAGAAAATTTCCCTTGGAGGATGGCTTTATTTTCTCTGACACTCTTGGGCACCAGGCCCTCTGAAGGCTGGTCTTAGTACCCAGCCACTCTACAGGGCTGGCGAATTCAGCGGCCCTTTCCTCGGCACCGGTACGTTTCAGCCATGACTTGAAAAAGCTGCCAAAAGTTACCAGACGCCTCCGCCCAGCCTTTCCGTCCTTGACATCTCTCCTCCAGGCTGGCTAGCTACCTTTCTTTAGCAAATCACATTCAGAAATGTGTGATATTTTATCTCCCACATTAATCAGAAAAGTGCCCGCTCTGAGATTTTAATGTCGTCCCTGATAACATCAAAGTGTGGGGAAACAAGGAAGCCTTATCACTCACCAAGTGGCCAGTCCAATTAAACATCCCAGCATCAGCCCAGGGACACACAGCTGTCACTGAGCCGGATGGGGGAGGGAGGATGTTCCTGAAGACTTCTCCACTCCATAAAGGACAACATCCCCTCCCCCTGACCACAGTCTGGAGAATCAACCTTTGAGGCCCCCTGAAAACAGGCGTGGGTGAAAGGGCACCCTACCCGAAAGCTGCCTCTAGAGCAGGGCTTTTTGGTTTGTGTTTTGTTTTGTTTTATTGATGTGTTTTATTTTTATATTACATTTACAGATTACTTATATTTTGGAGAGGTCTCCCGTCAGAAAATAAAACTAATAAATACAATGATTGCATCTGAAAGTGCATATAACATTTCAGATCTGTGGCAACCCCCCACTTCTATATTTTTTAATTAACTGAAATCTAATTTTTCTGCCTCTAACCCTCACTCCGTTGGGAAACAAAAAAAGAAAGGAAAAACAAATTTCTTATAACAAATATGCATAGTCAAGAAAAAGAAATTCCCCTAGTGGCTGTATACAAAAAGATATATTTCCCATTCTGCCCCTTAAATCTATTGCCTCTCTGTAACTAGAGTCCACAGACTCCTTAGGAGTCTGTGGATCGATTTCCGGAGCTCCATGAACTTGGGGGAAAAATGACAACTTTATTTTTGATAACCTCTAAGTGAAATTTATCATTTCTAATGTTTAATTAAAAATATGATTCTAAGAAGGGATCCAGACTGCCAAAGGGGTTCTGTGACACCCAAAAAAGGTCAGGAACCCCAGTTCTAGATCAGTCTCCTAAATAGAGAATGTTAGAACGCATCCCTGAAAAAAGCAGTGGTTCTGTGGAAAGATCTCTGGGGAACTGGGGTCAAATGCCCTTAACTACCAATGGATCTTCAAGCAAATCATTTGTCTAGAGAGACTTCAGATTTCCTAACTGGAAAACAAGAGGGCTGAACTTTGACCCTTGAGGTCTCTTTCTATTCGATATATCCATTTTCTCCTTTCTCCATCTTTTTTTTCCTCCATCTCCCCTTTCCTCTGCTATCCTCTGTTCTCTCCCCATTCTTCCCCTGGGTTCTCTCCCTCTGTGTCCTTGCCCCCCTCAGGATGTCTCCTGGAACCTAGGGGCCTTCGGGCCCACCCTCTAAGAAATCACATCCCCAATATACTGGTCCCTCAGGACCACAGTTCTCCACTTTTGCCCATTAGCCTATATTGAGGGAGAAGAAATACTGAGCACTTTCTGTTTATCTAGGAGTGTGCTAGATGGTTAGGAAGCCTCAGAGAAATAGTAAGAGATGGCCCCTGCCCATTTGGAGCTTTTATCTCTAAACTAATCAACAAGGGGCTATTCATCACAAAATCCAAAGGCACTAAGGTGGGAAGGATCCTCCGCCGCCATCGTGTCTGACCTGTACTCGGCCAAAAATCTCCCCCAGAACATCTCGGCCTCTTTGAAGGATTCCTGTGATGGGGAACTCACCACGTCAGACTGTTTCAGTTCTCACCCCATTTGGGGTTTTTCCATTCCAGTTCCAGATTAGACCACAAGGACAGATAACCCAATAACCTAATAATCCAAATTCTATCTCCTTTTATCCTGACAACAATCAATCCTGGAAGACAGGCGATATAATTATCCCTCCAGTTGTATTCAATTGTTTCAGTCATGGGTGACTCTCTGGGACCCCATTTGGGATTTTCTTGGCAAAGATACTAAAGTAGTTTGCCATTTCCTTCTCCAGCTCATTTTACAGGTGAGGAAACTGAGGCAAGAAGGGTGAAGTGGCATGCCCAGGGTCACACACTTAGTAAGTAGCTGAGGCTGGATTTAAATTCAGCTCTCCCCGAGTTCAAGCTCAGAGTTCTATCTGCTTCCCCATATCCTACTTTTATAGATGAGGAAACTGAGGCAGACTCAGCTTAAGTTAGGTAATTTGTCCAGGGGTTCAGAGCTCAGGTATGAACTCAGGTCTTTGAGTCTAATCCCTTCACTTTGCAGATGAGAAAACTGAGGTCCAGAAAAGCGACTTTTCTTCATGTCTCCCTTTCTGCGACTTCTATCCAATGTCACTAACTGCATTTGGGAGCCAAACACAGCAAGGGTTATCCTCCATTGATATGATGGTCCTTTAAATATTTGAAGACAACTTTTGGGTCCCCTCAAGTCTTCCCTTCTCCCCATTAAGCATCCCTAGCTGCTTATGTCGTTCCTCATTTAGCATGAATACCAGGCTCTTCGCCATCCTGGTTTCCCCCCATACGCAATTGCGGAATACAGCCTTCACTTGGTGGGCCCACCGGCCCCATGGCTTCAGAGACCCTCCTGTGCTGATGATTTCCAATTGGCTTTTTCTGACCTCGTGTCTCTTTTGACCTCCAGACTTGCGTCTGGCCTACTGGCCACTTCCAAATGACTGGCTGGGAGATTTCTTTACTGAACTCACTATTTTCCCCCTTAAACATTTGCTGCTTTCTCACTTTTCTCTCAAGGCTTCCAGGCTAGGGTCATCCTCGGCCCCTCACTCACTCACACTCACCCGTATCATTCTGTTGACAATTGATTTCTCCCTTTGCATCATTTTAAAAATATACTTCATGTATTTATATTAAATATAATTAAATGTATTTCTTCTGTCTTCTTGCACTCTGGGGCAGACCCTCACCAGCTCACGCCTGGACTGCTGCCACAGTGTGATGGTCGGTCTGCCAGCCCAAGACTCCAGGCCGGACCCTCCTGATCCCCATTGTTGGACTGAGCTTCCTAAGGTGTCGATCTAATTGTGTCACTCCTTAGCTCCTCCAGGATAAAATATAAAGTCCTCTGGTTTGTTTTAAGGTTCTTTATCTTCCCCTCCTTCCCCCTTCTCTCTCTCTCTCTCTCTCTCTCTCTCTCTCTCTCTCTCTCTCTCTCTCTCTCTCTCTCTCTCTCTCTCTCACTCTCTCTTTCTCTGACTCACTGTCTCTGTCTCTCTGTCTCTCTTTCTCTCTCTGTCTCTCACTCTCTCTTTCTCTGACTCACTGTCTCTGTCTCTATTTTTCTTTCTGTCTCTACTTCTCTCTCTGTCTTTCTATCTCTCTCTGTCTCTCTGACTCTGTCTCTCACTCTCTTTCTCTCTCTGTCTCTCACTCTCTCTTTCTCTGATTCTCAGTCTCTGTCTCTCTCTATTTTTCTCTCTGTCTCTTCTCTCTCTGTCTCTCTGTCTCTGTCTCTCACTCTGTCATACACACACACACACACACACACACACACACACACACACACACACACACACACACATCCCTCCTAGTAGTCAGAGCCCATCTGTTCAGACAGAACTACATCTTAGCTCATCAGAACAGCTGAGAAAGTTTCATGACAGGAATGAACAGATCATTTTGGGTCCTGTATTTTTTGGATTCAGGGGTTCAGTGGTTTTAAATCTCTAAGACTCAGTTTGGTCCAGAAAGCCATGTCCCTACCTTCACTGGCTGTCTATATTTCTTCAACATAGTAGGAAGAGAGAAACCACAAAGTGGGGGACCACGGGGGGATGTGGAGAGAGGGGGTACTCTGTTTGGAGGCCGGCCTCCACTGGCCTCTTGGGCCTCCGGCTCCCAGCTTCACAGCTGGGTCCTAGCCGGCCCTGGAGAATAGCCCTTTCTGGAGTGTCAACAAGAAGCTCTTGATGACTTGGCTCCTGGGGAGATGGCAGCAAAGGCGTAATTCTGATGAAGCAGCTCAAGTGCTAGCGCATCTTGGGAGGAAACAAAACATTTCATTCTCTAATTTCTTAAATCCAAGCTGACATCAGGGGTCCTTGAAGGGTTCGGGGAAGAAGAGGGACCTGGATGATCACCGGAGCCGTCGGCGGGATGGGGGGAGGCGGACGGGCTGGGAGGGGGCGAGCTCACAGGCTACTGGCTTAGCAAATTATTTCTCATTCCCCACAAAGATAAACTCTGTTCATTACACATGCCACGCTCCAATCTTCAGCATAAAAAATCAGCTCCCCAAGTCAGCTCCTTTCTGACAAACACATCTTGTTATACAAATGGATTTGTATTCCGCCAGCTCGGATCGTGGGACTCCAGTAGGCCGAGTCCCCTCAGTCAAGGTCTCCTGCCAGGGGTCTCCGTGCATGGGCTCGGTCCCATCCACCCGAATCCCACTTGCCACAGTTAGTCTGCGCTGGCCAGAGATGGAGAGCTCTTTATCCGGCACTCTGGGGCTCTGCTTTTTTAACAATGAAAAATCCCAGACATGATGTATGCAAACACAGCAACGAGCATCGTCACCCAAAAGCCGCCTTTTGGTTAGAATCAAGGGCAGGAAAGCCTGGGCTTTTGGGGGATGGCAAAGGTTACACTGGTAAACCCTGTGTCCTCCCAATCTCCGGGTGAGGAAAAGAGATCCCAGAATCCCAGAGTTCAAGCTGCCAGGACCCTAAGGGGCCCTGAGTCCAACCCATTTGCTTTATAGATAAAGAAACCGTACCCCAGCAAAGCATGGCCACACAGACATTGGTGCATCAGAGGCAAGGTTCTCTGACTCTGTAGCCAGAATTCCTGATCCTAGGGGACACCATCAAGGAAGAAGGGGATAGTTGCTAAATAATTATTATCTAATTAAAATCAACTCTTTATGTGTTATGTACATATATATATATATATATATATATATATATATATATATATATATATATATATATATATATATATAAGGGAAACTCTAGAATTTATTTCCTTTTTATTGAATGAGGGTACTGGGAAGGTTTTCTGAAAACCAAGGGGCCAGGGGCAAAAAAGGAGGGGATCCCCTGCTTCACAATAGCACCATCCTTCCTTCCTTCTGAAAGATCATCCAGACCCAACCGGGAACATGAAACTCAGTTTCCCAATTCATCTCCAAGACTAGATTCTTGCTTATACAAGACAATTACACAGTTTAATTAATATTTTCTTTCAATTGCTCCAATTCCTTTGTCTCTCTTATCTTTTCCATTGGTTTATTCTTCCTGCTAAATGTACACATCCTCTAAGATAGGTTCTCTCTGATCCCAGTCTTGCCTCAGGATCTGAAATATGCCCATTCACAATTCCTTTAGGTTAGTCAGTCAGTTGATAAACATTTGTCAAAGTCATCAGTCAGTACAGTAATATATAATCAAAAAACATCAATAATTTTTAATGAGTTGCTATGACAGTGCATGGAAAAAACCATTTCTGGCTTAGAGAAGTAAGAAAGGCATTATAAAGAGAGAACATTGGAACGGGCTCTGAAGGGTGACTAGGATTTTGCCAAGTACAGATGAGTGGAGAGGACATTCCAGCTGACCTAAGGCACAGATCCTGGAATATTTAGGAAAGAGCCTCCCGGTCAGCCTGAAGCTTGCAATGCATATAGGGAAATTATGGAAAATAAGGCTGGATGGGTAAGTTGGAGACAAATTGGGGAGAACTATTAATGTCAGTCTAAAGAAGTATTAGTTATATTTAATAAGCAATAAAGAACCATTGAAAGTGTTTTAGTGCGCCAGTGACATCACAAACATTCATTCAGCACCTACTAGGTGACAGCACTCTGCTAGGAACTGAGGATATGAAAACAAATGTAAAATAATCCCTGCCTTCAAGGAAATTAATTTCTCTAGAATCTGATCAGTTACATGAGCAATTTCTTTTAATGTGTTTAACCAAAGACTCTAGCTTCAGAAAAAAGGACTCATAATTTGACAAAAACTTCTGGGAAAATTGGAAAATAGTATGGCACAACTAGGTAGAGACCAACATTTTACCTTCCATACCAAGATAAGGTCAAAATGGGTACCTGAGCTAAACATAAAGAATGATGCCAAAAGCAAATTAGGAGAGAAAAGGAATCGTTTACTTGTCAGATCTATGAAAAAAGGAAGAATTTATGACCAAACAGGAGACAGAAAACAATATGAAATGCAAAATGGATAATTTTGGTTATATTAAATTTAAAAAGTTTTGCACAAACAAAACTAATGCAGCCAAGATTAGAATGAAGGCAGAAAACTGAGCCTCATTTTTAAAATACACAGAGAACTAAGTCAAATTTATAAGTCATTTCCCAATTGATAAATGGTCAAAGGATATGAAAAGGCCATTTTCAGATGAAGCTCTCTTAAGTCATATAAAATACTCTAAATCACTACTGATTAGAGAAATGAAAATTAAAACAACTCTGAGGTACTACCTCACACCTATTAGACTGGCTAATATGACAGAAAAGGAAAGATGATAAATATTGGAGATGTGGGGAAATTGGAACACTAATGCATTGTTGGTGGAAATGTGAACCGATTCAACCATTCTGGAGAGAAGTTTGGAACCATGCCCAAAAAGCTCTAAAACTGTCCATACTTTTTGATACAGCAGTGTGTCTACTGAGTCTGTATCACAAAGAGATCATAAAAATTGGAAAAGGACCACATGCACAAAAATGTTTTTAACAGGTTTTTTTGTGGTAGCAAAGAATTGGAAATTGAGGTGATACCCATCAATTGGAGAATGGCTGAACAAGTTGTAGTATTGGAATATTACTGTACCATTATGGTTTTCATAAAAATCTGGAAAAACTTGCATGAACTGATGCTGAGTTGAAAAAAAAATCCAGAGAAACAACTATGGCCTCTGAATGCATATCCTTAGCATACTATTTTTATTTTTTCCTCTTTCTCATGGTTTTTCCCTTTTGTTCTGATTCTTCTTTCACAAATTACTTTTGTAAAAATATGTTTACCATGATTACAACCTATATCAAATTGCTTGGTGTCTTTGGAAGGGAAAAGGGAAAGAAAAAGGGAAGAGAAGGAGAAAAATTTGGAACTCAATCTTACAAAAATTAATGTTGAAAATTATCTTTACATGTAATTTTTAATTTTCAATGTTCCTCCTTGGATTGGTAGAATAAAGAATGAAAACCAGAGGACTAGGGAAGAAGATATTGAACCTGAACTAAGATGGTAGCAATAAGGCTGAACAGGAGAGAAAGAATGAATATAAAACAAGTAGGAAAAAAAAAGGATTGACAGGACTCAAAGATCATTTGTGAGTCCTGAATGAGAGAATGTTCTGGTCAGTATCAAAAATAAGAAAATCAGGAGGTGTAGTGTGTGGGATAAGATGATAAATTCTGGCTCAGGCATATTGTGTTTCAGATGGAGATGAGGCACAGACATATTAAAATGTCCAGTAGGCAGTTGTAAATGAAATACTAGAATTTGGGAGAGCGATCAGAGATGTAGATTTAGGTTTCATTATAATAAAGGTGATACTTGAAGCTGTGAGAGTAGAGGAAGGAACTTAGAGATAAGAAGACTAAGCATCTATTCCCAGAGTATGTACCTATAGTAGGTCGGCAGATAAAAGGAGAGAGTATAGTTAGAGAGATGGGAGAATTAGTAGCTAGGTTGAGCAATGGAAAAAATGCCAGACTTGGAATCAGGAAGATCTGAGTTCAAATCCAGCCTCAGATATTTTTTAGCTGTGTGACACTAGGCAAGCTACTTCACCATTTGCCTCAGTTTCCTGATCTGTAAAATGAGCTCGAGAAGGAAATGGCAAACCAGTCCAGTATCTTTGCCAAGAAAACCCAAGTAGAGTAAACTCGTGATTAAAAGAACTGAACAACAACAAAATATACCATGGAGCCAAGGAAAGAGACTATTCCAAGAAGTAGAAGGTAGATTGTGTCAGATGACCTAAGGAAGTCAAGAAAATGTGAACGAAGTAAAGACCATCAGATCTGGCCATCAGGAGATCACTGCTCACTTTCAAGAGTCTACTCTCAGTCAAGTGGTAAGGAATAAAACCAAATTACAAGGGGTTGAAGAGCAAATGGGTATAGGAATTAATTCATAAAAAAACATTTGTTAAATGCTTATTATGTACCAGGCTAAGCTCTAAGAATACAAATATAAAAATTGAGTTAGTCCCTGACCCTCAAGGAGCTTATATTCCAAAATAAGGAGAGATTACATATGAGGATGAGTTGATGAAGGAGAAATGGAGGCAGCCAGCACAGATTTTTCTCTACATAAATCTAAGCATAGACTCTATAGCCAGAGAACCTGGCTCTGACATGTACTTTCTTTTTAAAAAAATATTCAAAATATTTCTTGGATTCTTTTTAATAATAATAGTTTTTTTAATACTTGCAAAGATAGTTTTCAATATCCACCCTTACAAAATCTTGTTTTCCAAATTTTTCTCCCTCTTCCCTCCCCTAGACAGAAAGTAATGCAGCATAGGTAATTGTACACTATTTCAAAGTCCGATTCTTTTTGTACAGCAAAATAACTATTTGGACATGTATACATATATTGTATATAATTTATACTTTAACATATGTAATATGTATTTGTCAACATGCCATCTGGGAGGGAGGAGGGAAGGAGGGGGAAAATTGGAACAAAAGGTTTTGCAACTGTCAATGCTGAAAAATTACCCATGCATATATCTGGTAAATAAAAAGCTATAATAATAAAATAAATAAATAAATGTTTTTTTAAATGAAATAAAACATTGATATTTGCAAAAAAAAGTAATCTAACATAGGTTAAACATGACATTCACTTTCTATATGAACTCGAGCAAATCATTGAACTTTCCAAAGACTCAGTTTTCTCATCTATTAAATGAAGGATACACTGTGCATACAGTCTTTGATCCAGCTGTACTACTCGTCTCATATCCCAAAAGGATCAAAGAAAAAAGAAAAGGACCCATAAATGTTTAAAGCAGTTTTTAAAATAATAGTCAAAATTGGAAACTACAAGGATATGCTACTCGAGAAAGGCTAAAGAAATTATTCTATAGGAATGAAATGAAATAGGAATTGTGCTATATCAAATGAAAATAGATGGAATCAGAGAAACCTAGGAAGACCCATATGAACTGATGCAGAGTGAAGTGGATAGAACCAGGAGAATACTTTCAATTCTATAATAACACTATAAAAATAAGCAATTTGGAAAGACTGGAGAATTCTGATAAACACAGAGATCAAACATGATTTCCACAGGACAAATGATGCTACTCATTTCCTGCCAAAGATGGGATGGACTAATATACAGAAAGAAATATATTTTTTAACTTGGTCTATATGGAAATTTGTTTTGCTTGACTATGCTTATTTGCTCAAATTTGTTTTTTTGGGATTTTCCCCCAGTAGGCAAGAAAGGTAGGAGAGAAAGAGAGAATTTGTTAGTTTTTTTTAAATAAAATTTAATTTAAGAAATAAAATTATATTAATTCAATGAAATATTATTGAGTCATAAGAAATGGGAAAATAGACATTTTCAGAAGAACCTTGTGAGAACTCCATGAACTGATTCAGAAGGAAGTGAGAAGAGGTAGGAGAACATTACACAATGACAAAAATATAGAGAAAAACAACTTTGAATGATTTTAGAAGTTTGATCAATGAAGTGATAAAACCACAAATCTAAAGCACTGAAGATGAAACAGACACCTCCCACCTAGGAATTTAATAAATGCTTCATGAATAAAAACACAAATAAATAAAATGACCCAATTATACTGGGTAACTCTATTCCTTGGTTTTGTCAGTCAGCGGGCCAACTATTAAACACCTACTATATGCCAGACATTACGTTAAGCTCAAAATCTCTAGTTGACAAGACAAAAAGTAAACACCCCATGACCCCTCCTCAATAGAAGACTCTTGTTTTCATTCAGCCAAAGCTCATTTTTTCAAGGCATTTAGATGCAATGTGTGTTTGCCTTCTCTGTCTGTTACATTTTTGATGCATAAAATATACAGCTAAAGTGAGAGAATATCATTAAAGGTTAATTATGAGAAACTTAAAGGTTATTTTTGCATATCTCACCTCTTGGACAAAAAGCCGCTTCTCTCATTACCATGCTAGAATATAAATTAATCTGTAAAGCATTTAAAATGCCACAAACTCTTTAATTTTATTACAACATTAAATACCCATGAATAAATATGGGTTTCCTTGGCTCTCTGTGATTCAAAGGTGTCTGCCTAAGAAAGAGTCTGTTCTTTAGAATTCCAGAATCCCAGAGCAAAGGGGGCGTCTCAGAGGCTCTACAGACAACCCCCTGCCTCCCCTACCACAATCACCCCAAGCAATAAAGCAATCATCTCTACAACTCCAGAAAAATTCTCTTTCCTTGTGCAGGGACACTATGTTGAACATAGTTTATCAGCCCAGAAGCATGGAAGCTCCCTGAAGGGGTAAGCTGTTTTATTGTTTGGGAAGTTGTTTTGTTTTTTGGGGTTTTTTTTTTTCTCCTTATGGCTCCATCTCCAACTAGTATAGAGGATTAAAAGTTTTGGGAATGAACCTGTGATTTCATTGGTGGATAGGGACTCTGCCGCTTACTAAGCTAGAATTCAGGAGGACCTGAGTTCAAATCTGACCTTAGACACTTAATACTTAATCACTGAAGTCACTTAATCCCAATTACCTCATTAAAAAATGAAAAAAGATAACAAAATTAGTCATACAATCTGCTCGAAGATAAGGCAAAGAGAAGTAACACTTCCCCAAATAGTTCATTTCACTTCTAGATCATCCTAATTATTTGGAAGTTTTTCCTGAGAACATTTATCTCCTTGAAACATAATAATAATAATAGTTAGTATTATAGGAGAAATATCACCTCTCTACTTCAGGGGTAGATAACTGCTGCCCAAATATATTAATCACAATGTAGAAATTATAGAGATAAAAACCTAGGTTTTATTATTAAGTTCAAGTTCAGTTTCAGACCTCAGAGAAAACCTAAACAATCATTAGGATTCTAGTAAGCTTTCTTCTAGAACTGCACGTGTTTAACATATATTGGATCACTTGCCGTCTAGGAGAAAGGGTGGGAGGGAGGGAGGGAAAAAAAATTAGAACACAAGATTTTGTAAGGGTGAATGTTGGAAATTATCCATGTGTATATTTTGAAAATAAAAATCTTTAAATGAAAAAATAAGTTTTCTTCTAGGCAAAATTTTAGACAAATTTTATACTTTTTAAGACAAAAACAAATTTTCTTCTAGATAAACATTTGAATTCAAATGGAGCCTTGGTATGTAAAATTATGTTACTTAGTTCAATTTTGTACATTCTTCTTAGACCATAAAAGTTAATAAAAGATAAATTCGTAATAGTATACTTCAAAGTTACAAAAGTTGAACAAACTTGAGTTATGACAGTCATGATCTCATACAAACCCTAAAGAAACAAACTTCATTTAAAAAAAAAAAACTCCATGAGTAAACTAAGTCAGGTTATAGATTAAACTAAATTTAAAAAGTTCACAAATAGGTTGATTGAAGGGAAAATTGTGCATGTCCCAAGATAACCAAGAAGACTAGGTGTCAGGGAAATCATTCCTTCAATGGTTAGCTGGGGCAACTAACAAATAACTAAAACATTCTGGTTGCCTTTTGGCTTCTATCTGAGGAATTTCAAACAGTTTTCTCTTCATGAATCAGATTTTGGTGAGATAAGGTTAATATTAACAGGAGACAGGCTTTCGGTTAACCAAAAGTTGCAGGAGGGATGTCTTGGGACCTGAATAATAAAAAATTAATAAAAGAAAAATTTAAATTCCCATAATACTAGCATATATATGTATATCACCTACTACATGCCAGGCACTGTGCTAAGGTACAAATACCTCATTTGATCATCACAATTACTCTGAGAGGTAGGTACTATTATGCTCTTCATTGTACAGTTGAGGAAACTGAGATGGACAGAGGGTCAGACAGCTATTGAATATCTAAGGCTACATGTGAACTCAGGTCTTCCTCCTTCCAGGCCCTAGCTGTCTCAGAACTTCAACCCATTGCCCTCAGTTCTCCCCATTGGGCGCCAACCCTGAAAAAGCTGATTCTCTCTTCCATGGAAAAACCCTTTAAATATGTGAATAGAGCTTTCACGTTTGACCATCACTTCTGGATCATCTCTTACCCAGGCTGAACACCCTGAATCCCCTCTGCTGCCAAGGCTCTTGAAGTCTCAGAGGCAGCGCCTTTGATGTCCCCTTCTGT
Organism: Sminthopsis crassicaudata; assembly: GCF_048593235.1. NCBI lineage: Eukaryota > Metazoa > Chordata > Mammalia > Dasyuromorphia > Dasyuridae > Sminthopsis > Sminthopsis crassicaudata. Next base: position 624,499,332 of record NC_133619.1, read on the forward strand.
GGGAGCCTGGCCAAAGACACTCCAATTAGACTCGCATGTCCATTTGTTTGCATCGCCCTCTCTTCTGGGGTGGAAAGTGGGAGGGGGCAGAGAAACAGGGGGGAGCTGGGGAAGATCTCTCTGTCCTTCTCCTTATCCACCCTATCAGGCACCCAGACCCTCAAGTCCGTCCCAGAACGCTCACATTTAGGAATCCATCTCCCCTGAAACTCTCTCCTCCCTCAGGACTTAAGTTCACACATAAGCATAAGCGGAGCCTGTTTGCTCGCCTTTGGGACTTAGAAACATCCCAATGGTATACATTTTCTCTGACTGTAGCTATTGATGGAAAAAGATGGTTCCAGCCTTAATAAAGTTAGACTGAGGTTCCTTGAATAATTTATCGGCACACGTTGCATTTAGGAGAGTTGCTGTTTTTCTTGCTGAGTCTACACTTTCCTGGGGTTAACCTGAAGCAAAGCTACGTGGGGGGTGGAGGGAAGGCCGGCTTGCAAAGCAGAAAAGACACACATGATGCTGCTCCGGAAGAATTATAAGCAAGAAATGGGAGGCGGGAGAACAGAGGGGAAGAAAAAGGAGGAAGGAGTCCAGTTTAGTGTGGTGTGAGCAACGTCAAAGCTTGTACAAAGAAGAGAATATTGAAAATTGAATGAATAAAGAAAAGATTCTGCAACCAAAGGATTCCAGTGGTCTAAAGTAACACAAGCCAAGTTCCCAGAGGTTAGACAATACTCGTAATTTGTCCTCCAACTGTTGGAAAGAGGAGCCTCCACAGAACACAGGGACAAAGAGTTAACAGGGAACAAATTCCTCTGAAGAGAACACAATTCAGTATTTTTCTTGTCTTTATGCTCAAGGTATAGGAGCAAACAGAGACCCTCAGAGTTTGTTGCCCATAAAGAAAGAATCAGAAATCGAATTAGCAATTAGAAGTCCTGAGATCAATTTTTTTTAGGCGAATTCAATTACAGGGAACATATCTAGGTATATAAGGCTCTAGAAAGAGTTTGGAGGCATAGGGGGTAGAGAGGGAAATCCTGGATCCTACCCCATAGAGGAGATGTAAAGATGCAAATTGGAGAAATCAGGAAAAGTGGGAAGTCTGGTAATTTGTATTTTTGGTAGATTTTTATTTTAACTAATTGTTGTTGTTGACTAGAGGCTAAGCTCAGTTGTTGCTATACCAGGAAAGAAAAAAAAATGCTGTCAGTATCCTCTAAATTTCAGTGCTCTGGAACAAAGCCCCAATTGCTCCTCCCTGGTTGTGGCTCTGGGAGTTACAGACAGGATAGAAAAAGACAAATCAGAAGAGGAACACAGTCAGTCAGTCAGTCAGTCAGCACTCCTCATCACGCACCTAAAAAGGAAAAAAAATTCATTTCTGTTCTCATAAGACCTGCAGTCTAAGGTCCCAGTGAGGAAGAAATCGAATGGGGTTATTAGAAGAGAGACCCCAAGGGCCACAATGGCCCATGTCAGAAACACAAAGCCCACCCAGACACTACACTGTGAGCTTAATTGGGCTTATCTGTTCAACTTTTGAGAAATCATGGATAGAGAGGTCCATGAACTAGGAGGGGAGGAATCTTTATTTTCATTGATACTCTAATTACGATTTAAAAACAGAACCAAACCAGGATTCTGAGAAGGGTTACAAATGGGTTTCTAACTCAGAGAAGGCTAGAACCCCACCCTAAAGTCCTTTCTGACCCTAAATCATTTCATTTAAAAGCACCTTTCAGTTCTGATGTTTCTGTTTTAAGTTTTCTTTCAAATTTAGAGTTCGAAAGTAGATCCCTTCTAATCCTGACCTTCTGTGTTCTAAGCTTGTTTTCTGTTTCTATTGTCTGTGCCCTGTGTTCTAAAATTCAACATCTGAAAGATTCTTCTAGCTCTATGTTCTCAGTTCGCTCCCAAATCTAACATTCCTTATTATAAAAAATTTTTTTACAACTCTGACATTCTATATTGTAAGCTTTTTCCCAACTTTGACACCTACGGAATCTACCAGCTCTGACATCCCATGTTCTAAGGACCCTCCCAGCTCTGACATCCTGGGTTCTAAAGGCCCTCCAGCTCAGACATCCAAGGTTCTAAAGCCCCACCCAGTTCTGACATCCTGTGTTCTAAGGGCCCTCCCAGATTCCTCACTTTATAGTTCTGAAAAGAAGCTATATCTGTTGCCTAACTTCCCTTAAGTCTCTCCTGAAGTCCCCCCCAAGTCTTTTTCAAGCCCTCTTCATTCTACTAATTCTTCCTTGTCCTCATCTCCCATTTATCCCACACGTAGCTCATCTCTCTGTTGAGCTGTACACGTTGCATCCATATTTTGTCTTTCCCATCAGAGCTGAGGGCAGGGAGTATTTTTGGCCATCTTTGTGGCCCCCAAACTTCCCAGGGTGCCTGCCCATACTAGATACCTAACCAATGTGCTCACTGAGCAAGGGTAGAAATGTGTCTGGGGAGGTGGGAACTGGTGATCCTGAAAATGTTGCCCCCTCTAATCTGGGAACCAGATGAGCAAAGAGGGTTCCCAGGATGCCGCCATTCCATGGGATGGAGAGACTCCCGAGCCTGATCCAGCACAATCTGTACTCTTCTATTCAGTGTGCGGCAGCTGTCTTTAAAAATGATTTCATCCTTTGCAGCTCCTAGCTAAATATTAGACAAGGAGCCCCCTTGGTCCCCCTTGCTCTCACCTGCAGCTGGGCTGAATAATTCATGGGAAACCTATTTGAATGAAGTAGCAGAGACAATGAAGTGAGCTGGGTCAGGCATTCAGGGCTGCTGCAGCAACTCAGCCAGGAGGTCATTTTAAAACAAAAGGGATGAGATGTAGAAAGGATTAATGATTGCCTTTTCAACTCTCCTGAACCACTGTGGCTGAAAATCATTGCTGATCGATGCCTATTAAACTGCTTCTGAATGGAGGCTCCTGACTTTAGAAAAAAAAAGTTTTTAAAAATACTAAGGACCTGGACAAAGGGTTAAAAAGCAAGGCCCAGGTAAGTTCTCTGTGCCCCTCGTTAATGGAAGCAAAACCAAATTGATCAAAGGGTTAAACAGCAAGGCCCAGGAAAGCACTCTGTGTCCCTCATTAATGAGAGTTCTGGTGTCCTACAGAAGAATTTAAGAGACGTTTTTGAGTAATCTATGATTTTATAAATATGTAGAACTTCCAGTGTGGAAGCTCCATCCATCAAAGCAATTTCCCTCCACTGTCCCAGAGATGTACCTTAGTTTTAGAGAATTACTGGGGTCACTGAGATGGAGATTGTCTTGGATATGGTTACACAGCGGGTGGGAGTCAGAGGGAGAATTTGGACTCAGATCTTCCTGACCCTAAAGCCAGCAGGACATGATAAATTGCATGGAGGTTTGAAGGTGGTAGGGGCAAGATACGGTTGCTAATAATAAAAATTAACAGAAGAGCATATCAGCTGGGAAAGAACTGATTTAAAGAAAGATCTGTGGTCCTCTTAATATCGTCAGAAATCATGAAAATGGCAGACAGAATCTGCCCTCCTCATGCATGGGATATATAGATGGGGTTTTGAGGGTAGGGGGCTACAGGGAAAAAAGAATACTCATTGTTCTTAGAAGTAGGAATTGAGGGTTCAAATGGTGGCTCTATGACAAGCTGTATGACTTTGGGTGAGTCATTAACCTTTCTGAACCAAGTCTAGATGTAGGACCAGGTGTAAGGCCATAACTGCTAAGAGAGATGTGGGGTCTGGCCAGCTGCATTAACCCAAGAGAATTTTAAGGCAGCCAGAACACACAAGCCTAATGCGTTCCACTCTGAGGGTTGGTTCCCTCACTTATAATAGCCCATTAGGGTTTGTAAAGTGCTTTACACAAATGATCTCATCTGATCCTCTTAACCCAGTGAGCTAGCAAGGACAGACATTATTGTCCCCATTTTCCAGATGAGTACACCAAAGTTCAGAGGAGAAAAGCTTTTGCCCAGGTTGCATAGCTCATATGCTTCAGAGTCTTAACAACTCCCCTAGTACTAAGCTATGTTGTCTATAAGAATCTCAAGCTTTCTTTAGGCCCTGGGTCAGATGCTTCTTCCTATAGAACTAATCTGAGTGGCAGGATAGATCGATGTGCACTCTCTCCTCAAATTACCTTGCAAAAGGAAGGAAGGGAGGAAGGAAGGAAGGAAGGAAGGGAGGAAGGAAGGAAGGAAGGAAGGAAGGAAGGGAGGAAGGAAGGAAGGAAGGAAGGAAGGAAGGAAGGAAGGAAGGAAGGAAGGAAGGAAGGAAGGAAGGAAAGGAAGGGAGAGAGGGAGGGAGGGAGGGAAGAAAGGAAGGAAGGGAGAGAGGGAAGGACAGAAAAAGGGAGAGTGGGAAGGAAGGGAGAGAGGGAGGGAGGGAAGGAAGGGAGAGAGGGAGGAAGGGAGGGACAGAAAAAGGGAGAGTGGGAAGGAGGAAGGGAAGAAAAAAGGGAGGAAGAGAGACAGAGGAAGGGAGGAATGGAGGGAAGAATGAAGGAAGGAAGGGAAGGAGAGAAGACATTTTCTGTTACTTTTTTTCTAGTGAATTGAGATTTCAAAGTATTCAGTGGCCAAGGAAGCAATATTTTGCTGCAGACTCCTCTTTGCGTTTTAAAATTTCAGCAATATTTTGGACCAATGAGAATTGTAAGCAGGAATATTTCTGCCAATTCTAAAGAGCTAGATCTATCCAAATATCAAATTAATTGCCTCAAGTGGACCTGAAGTCCTAGTCCCTGGAAGTGTTCAAGCAGAGGATGGATAACTATTTGTCAAGGATGCTCTATTTGTCCTCTATGAAGCCTTTTTTAAAAAAATTTCAGAAAATTAAAGTTCTCTCTCGCTCCTCAACTTACCCTAGAATATGCTTTCATCATCCCTCCTTTGTTGCCATCACATTGGAGGTTATATGATACTTATCAGAATATATGAAATGTTTGTCCTGGTCCCCAAGGATACTACAAATGCCGAGATTGTCTCATGTTTCCTATTTGAATCTCCAGCCCCTAGCCCAGTGTTGCACACACATTAGGCATATATGTTGACTGAATTGAAATGATGCTGAGTTATTGACATATTTTTAGAGCATGAAATGACATTTATCTGTGGAAGAGGTGAATCCAATGCATCTGAAGGTGAGAGGGAAATAGATACTATTCTAGAATGTCTAAAAGAGAATCTCCATCCCCCTCCTGGCCAACCCAATTCTTAGAAGAGCTGGGCACACATGCAATATCACACTTGGACATCTCTCCCAGTGCCTGCTCTTAACCATTCTCAGCCTGAGGCTCCAATCTGCAAAGGGATGCAACTCATCTCCTTCCTGCTGGGTAGACCCTTCTAACTCTAAATTTTCTCATCTAGAAGATGACAGGGTAGAACTAGCTAGTCTCTACGTCATCTTATAGCTCGAAATCTAATAGTATATGAATTTGGTTGATATTCTAGCTCTTCCTCTAAGAGCCCTGCATCCATATTTTAAAAACTCAAGTATTTTACAATTAATATTGTTTGGAAATCCAAAACACTCTTGAAATAATAAGAGATGCCCTGTGGCATTGAAAAAATAGCTTCATTTCCATGAGAGCTCAATAGGGATAACTTCCTCTCTTTCTACCTAAAACCAAACCATCTTTTGAAACCCAGACCTCCCTGCCTTCACACTGACTGACTGCCCTAGCCCACAGTGCTTCTGAGTGCTAGAGTTCATAACTGGGAAATGAACTCGTATAAGCTTGTAGCTTTGCCTGCTTCAGGTGTATGGACCTTGATTTCCCCCAAAAAGCTCTATGTGATCTCTAAACGTGATTGTGAGGAAGAGACTGTGAAAGCCAGTTTTCAGCTCTGAGATCCCAAAGGATGGTTCCAAACAATAATTGTCTCTTTATTATTGAACTGACTCCAACATTTAGAGTGTAGCCCTTGAGCCAGAGGGTTTATTATCTAGACCAACACTTTTATCTGACAGATGGGGAAACTGATGCCCAGGGAAGAAATTTGTCTGAGAGGACATATTTAGTCCGTCAATTCAGTACACTGTCCTGGGGTGCCAGCTTTCTTTCCCCATTCAACATCTATGATTTTCTATACAGTTTCCAAAGAGAGGAGAATTGCCAGTTTTAATACAACAACCATTTATCAAATACCTATTGTATGCCAAGGCAGAGCAGAGTGGACACAAAAACAAGAAAAATAACAGTCTTTTTCCTCAAAGAGCATACATGTTGTTGGGGAAATAGGAGACAATAACATCTATAAAGATTAGGATAAACAGTCACTCCTCTAAGAGTCCTGTATCCCACATTATAAAAACTGGAATCAGAGTAATTCCAGGAGGGGAAAAAAGTGCTAACAAATCAGAGATGAATGCAACCCAATATAACACCTTTTGGTTAAGTACCTACTGTGTAAGGCGCTCTAGGACATTAGGGAGAGAGAGAGAGAGAGAGAGAGAGAGAGAGAGAGAGAGAGAGAGAGAGAGAGAGAGAGAGAGAGAGAAGAAGAAGAAGAAGAAGAAGAAGAAGAAGAAGAAGAAGAAGAAGAAGAAGAAGAAGAAGAAGAAGAAGAAGAAGAAGAAGAAGAAGAAGAAGAAGAAGAAGAAAGAAAGAAAGAAAGAAAGAAAGAAAGAAAGAAAGAAAGAAAGAAAGAAAGAAAGAAAGAAAGAAAGAAAAGAAAAGAAAAGAAAAGAAAAGAAAAGAAAAGAAAAGAAAAGAAAAGGAAAGGAAAGGGAAAGAAAAGAAAAGGAAAGGAAAGGGAAAGAAAAGAAAAGGAAAGGAAAGGGAAAGAAAAGGAAGAAAGGGAAAGGGAAAGGAAAGGAAAGGAAAAGAAAAAGTTGTTTCCCAAAGAGCTTCCTCTCTCTTGACAGAGCAGAAGAGATTGGTTTGGAATCAGGAGACATGGATTCAGATCCTGTCTCTGCCACTTATTACTAGTGTGACCAAGTCATTGGGTCTCAGTTCCTTCAACTATAGGATGAGAAGACTGCATCTCTCAAGTCCTTCCCAGACCTAAATCTATGCCATTACAATTTCTCTCTATCTCTGTGACCCCAAACAAATCATTTTTGCATCTCTGGGGCTCAGTGTCCTCATGGGGAAAATGAGAGGGTTGGATCAGGCGGCTTCCGGGATCCCTTCCAGCTCTCAGTCCATGTTCTTCTTGCCTGAGCCTCTGCCTTTCTCAGCCTGTTTCCCACCCCTCACCTTTATGTCCCCTAAGTAAGGGGAATCCACATAATCTTGAACAGGAAGTGGCCCCAGGACCACGCTCTGTAGCAGACTGAAATGCATCACGGAGAGGAGGGGTTTCACTTTCCAGACCTGGAAGACCCCTTGTGGGAAGGAGCTGGCTGGGCAGACAATGCTACGTCCAGGGGAAAAGCATCCCGCCTCCTTCTGGAAGAGTCTCAGTTGACAATTTTGGGGGGTATTGGGCTTTTATTTAATCTTCCTTCATTTAATAGCCCCTGGAATCCTTTAATCATGTCTTCCCAACTCCACCAATTATCCATGCTCTCTAGGACAGACAGGTAAGACGGTTCTAAGGATCAGCTCTTCCCTCGACGTTCAGAAGGCCCACCCCTCCTAGGCCGTTTCCTTTTCATGAACAGCCATACTCCTCTGAGCCACTCTGCTGTATTTTTTTTTCCTTACAATGGACTCAATAGAATTCAATTGATCTAGCTCTGGCTTCCCTCCCCATTGCTATGCCATTCATGCTACCTCCAAACAGCTTCTATATGCATGGCTCATCTCCCCAATTAGATTAAGGCCTTGTCTTCTTTTGTATCCCCCACGGTACTCAGGACAGCCCTGTGCATGCAGCAGGTGCTCAATAAAAGCTCGTTGTGGAACACCAGACGTTATTGAATCCTGTTTCATTCCAGCTCATCTCCTGGCCCCCCCCGCCCCGTTCCCCAGGCCTCCCAACGATACTGTCCTGGTCCCCAGTGGCATCCACAACAGCTCGGCAGGAAACCTCTTCCATCTCGGCCTCGGTGATATTATCTCATTCCCCCTTATCCACCAAATTAACAAGGCCCCTATCCCAAACCAAATCTAATCCTGGCGGCTGCGGCGTCTCGGCAGCTCACGCCCACCAAGGCAAGATATTAAGCCATCTGCCTGTTGGAAGCCACTTTCCAAGCCAATTAGAGATAATTTTGAGAGAGTGAGTTCATGAGATACGACATCCAACACTCTGTTCTCAAACGCGGGCTTAGGGGAGGATCAACTTCCTTTCAAGCAAACAAGTTTCACTGGAAAATCATGTTGGATGCTCAGTGAAGCAGAGAAACTCTGCCGATTGCAGAGGAGCTCGGGGGCCAGCGGGGACCCGAGAGAGAATGGAACAGTTTATGTGCAAACAGAAATGGCGGGTGGGTACTGTAGAGCTAGGAGGATGAGGGATGGATAATGAGGCTGGGAAGGTGAGTGCCTTTGTTTGGCACAAGCACCTCCAGAAAGCTCCCCGTGGCTGGAAGCAAGCTGCTCATTCCACTTTGGGATCTATAGAACCTACATGTACCTCCCTGCAACTCCTACCATGGCTCCCCATTCTGAGTTCTCAGGCAGAACTAGGCTAACCCCTCCTGCTCCATGGGCTAGCTCTTCCAATACTTGGAGACAGACATCCCCCGACTCGCTTCTGGAGAAACGTTCCCAGTTCCTTCAATCAATTCTCATGAAGTACAGTCTTGAGACTCTCTCCTCAAATGTCCACAATAATGGCAGGTAACTATGGAACAGATAATCCCAAAAATCCTTTGGAATCAGATTTGGGATGCGGTCTTTGATACTTCTGGGGAGAAGTTTTATCTCCTTAATCAGGCTATGAACCTGGTGGTCTCTGTGGAGGACTTGTTGGGCCTCCATGCTCTAAGTGGAAAATTAGGAGGTTAGACTAGGTAATCTCCAAATTCCCTTCCATCAGTCCATAATCCCATGATTATATTACAATTAACTTTTCCTTGCCCTATTACTGCAAAAGGAAGGTCTGAAGGAGCTTCCATCGTATCCCTGGTGCTTAGTTAGCAGAGTGCCTGGTACACAGCAAGTGCTTAATGAATGGTCCCTCCTTTCTTGCTTGATTGTAATGAAAATAGCCATAGCTTTAGTGTCCTAGGACCTGAGTTAGAATTCTACCTCTACTAATTATTACCAGTAACATTTTAGGCAAGATCCTCTCATTCTCCACGTTTGTGAAATGAGAAGGTTGGACTAGCTCATTTAAAGGTTCCTTCTAATCATAAAGGAGGGAAAAGGACCCACGTGTGCAAAAATGGTTGTGGTAGCAAAGAACCGGAAAAGGAGTGGATGTCCACCAACTGGGGAATGGCTGAAAGAGTCGGGATACATGAAGGTAATGGAGGATTATTGTTCTATGAAAAGTGATGAGCAAGCGGAGAATAGAGAGGCCTGGGAAAATTTATATGAACTGATGCTGAGTGAAACAAGCAGAACCGGGAATACATTATACACAATAACAGCCAGAATGTGCGATGATCGACTATGACAGAGATTTGGTTCTTCTCATTGGTTCCGTGATGGGAAGCAATCCCAATAGCCTTTGGACACAAAATGCCATCTGCATCCAGAAAAATAACTAAGGAGACTGAATGTAAATCAGCACATGCCATGTTCACTTCTTTTTTCTGTTTCTTTTTCTCTCCCCTAACTTTTCCCGTTTGTTCTGATTTTCTCTCCCGACATAATTCATAAAATAGTGTATATTAAAAATAAATAAAACAAAAACAAAAAAATAGAAAAAATAAAAGTTCCTTCAAGTCTATGCCCCAGGATAACAGGCAGGGACAACTCCTTCCACCAAATATTTACAAAGGATCAAATGGAAGCTGGAGAAAAACCAGCTTCTGGCTTTAAAGTGTTGCCCCCAAATAATCCCCAAAGCAGATAATCCAAGACAGAGATTTCCCTCATTAGGGCTGACCCCCAGCCCACCCTCAGCATTCTGTCACCGCTCTGCTGGCTCTCGGAAACCGGAGAGAAGCCTGAGAGAGGCAGGCGGGCGGTTATAACTTCTAAAATCTAACAGCAAAGTTATTGTTTCGAGCTCATAAACTCACCCAGGCAGCGAAGCCCTCACTTCCCGGCCAGGGGTGAGCTCACAAGGCGATGACCTTAACATTGTAAATGAATTCCGAAGCACAATTGTTTTCCATCTTCATTTAAAACCAACGTTGGTTAATCTAGCTTTAATGACATAGGAAATGGAAATTCCCTTAATAAAATAAGTTATGAATATTTATTATCCCATTTTACCTGAAAATTGAATAATTCATCAATTAACTTTACTATTAATTATTTAATGCAAAATTAATAAACTGCAAAACTCTTACGTCTTCCCCCCCCAATCCCTCTGGGGTGGAGGCCGCTGAGATGAAGCGGCAGCGCCAAGCGGGAGGTTTGCATGGGCCCAGACACAAGTGGTTCATCCACAGGTGGAGACCCCGCGAGGGGGGCTCTGGGAGCGCACCTCTGGGGTAAGGGAAAGCTCCCTGCGTCATGGAGAGCAGCGACCAGGAGGTTTCCTGCTGGACCACAGGCAAAGCCGAGGATTTAGCGGGTATTTTGAGAGGGGATTTCTGCAGTTCGGTTCTATAAGCGGTTTTTATAAAGCGCTGCGCTTATTGGGCTGGGAAGCGTGGAAGATAAAAGGGGCCGAGGCCCTGTTCTCCAGGAACTTGCCTCCTAAGGGAGGAGTTGGACACAAATTTTCCCGACTGCAACCCCACAGGCGAAGGCCTCTCCATCAGAGCAAGCAAGGGCTTCTGGGACCGTTGTTTTTTTTATTTGCTGTGTGGTAGGGAAATGAACAAACGCTTATAAAGGACCTACTACGTGCCGGATGCTGGGCTTAGCGCCTTACAAATACCAATTCATTTGATCCCTTTGGCTCCTGAGTAGGAAGTAAGCATGCGTATAAAACCTGACCTCTCTCCCCCTCTCTCTCTGCTGCAAAGGGAGAAAGTCTTTGCTGTGACACTGGGAGGAAAAGATAGTGGGTGGTTCGTCTCCACTCCGGAATCCCTGGCTGTGGATTATTCTCTGGAATGTGTCAGTGACAGGACACCGGGCCCTCCTGGTGGCCGCCCCCTCCCCCCCCAAACGCCAGATGCCCTGCACCTCTCCGCACCTTCCTACTGTCAATATTCTTTACTTTCTTTCATTGAGTCCCATCCATCACCTTGTTCATTTCTCTCTCTCCCTCTCTTTGTCTCTCTTCCTCTATTCCCCACCTCTCTGTCTCTTTGTGTCTCCCTCCTTCCCTCTTTCTCTCTCTCTGTCTCTGTCTTTCCCTCTCTCTGTCAATCTATTTGTCTATCTTTGCCTGTATCTGTCTCTTGTCTCTGTCTCTGACTGTCTCTCTCTCTCTCTTTCTGTCTCTCCCTGTTTCTCTCTTCTCTCTTTCTCTTTCTTTCCTCTCTCTGTCTCTATCTCTGTCTCTGTCTCTTTCTTTCTGTCTCTGTCTGTCTCTGTCTCTCTGTCTCTGACTGTCTCTCTCTATCTCTGTGTCTCTTCCTGTTTTTCTCTCTTCTCTCTTTCTCTCTCTTCTCTCTCTGTCTCTTTCTGTCTGTCTCTGTCTCTGACTCTATCTCTCTGTCTCTCTGTCTCTCTGTCTCTCTCTCTCTCTCTCTCTCTCTCTCTCTCTCTCTCTCTCTCTCTCTGTCTGTCTCTCCCTCCTTCCCTCCTTCTCTCTCTCTCTACCTCTAGGTAGCATATAGCAAGGTGGACACCCTCTTCTCCAGGAAAATCTCTCTTGTCTGGGTTTTTCTGACTCTTCTCTCTCTTGACTTTTCCTCTTACCTGTCTTACCACACCTTTCTATCCACCACCCACATGCCTGGAATGCTCTCCATCCTTAGCTCCATCTCAACTCCACTTTCTACCCAAAACCTTCCCAGATTGCCTCCAGTTCCTCACATCCTCCCCACCAGAATCGCCTTGCTTCTATTTTGCACATCATTTAGGTACTATGTATGTTCCCCCGGTACATATAAGTGCCTTAAGACTAGTTTCATTTCTGCCTTTATATTCCTAGTCCTAACACAGTACGTAGCTCATAGTAGATGTCCAAAAAATATGCTTGATAATTGATGGAGTCCTTACTTACTCCCCCCAATTTATCCAGTCATTGTCAGGTTTACAGCCTCAGGGACATCTGCAATTCTTTTTCAACCTCAAACACCTAATTAGTTTCCCAATATGGAAAATCCTACTGCCCCATCTCTAGCATAAGATTATGCCTTTCCCTCCACTCCTAGGGCTATCCCCTGGTTCACTCCCTGATCACTTCTACTTTTTTCCCTATAATCACATCCTCATTGGTCATTCTGCCTCCAGCCTTTCATCCATTCTCTTCACAGAAGCCCAGTTGGTAGCTCTAAAGTTCAAAGTCTGACCATATCACCTTCAACTTAAGAGACTCCTGGGACTCTCTCTTTCTACTAGGATATAGTAGAAACTCCTCAGCTTGGTATTCAAAGCCTTTATCCTCTGGCTTTGGTCTACCTTCCAAGTGGATTGAATACGACTCTCCTTCATGCATCCTATAATCCATACAAATTGACCTATTTATTATTCTCTATAAATGAGAGTCTTTCTCCCGTACCTATATCTCTGCACAAGCTCTCCTCCCTACCTGGAGCCCTTTCTATCTTCATTTCCACTTAGAATTCCAAGCTTCCTTGAGAACTCAACTTAAGTACCAGCACCTACAACAAACCTTTCCTGATCCCCCTTTTTGAGAGTTCACCCCTATATTATTTTATTTTTACAGTATGTATATGTATGTCCATATGGTTGGTTCCTCCCCCCACCATAATGAACTTAAACTCTCTGAAGAAAGGGATTGTATCTCCAGAAATCTCAAATGATATAATATTGGCAATGCACTTAGCATAGTGCTGCTACATGGTACATATTTTTAAAACGTTTGTTTCTTTCGCCTTCCTCCCAGAACTTATTGCAACATTGTATTTAAAAAATTCTGGTTGAATGAATGTATAAATGAATTAATGAACAAATAAATGAATGATACAAGAAAAAACTTTCAAAGAATTAGAGCTGTCTAAAAGGGAAATAAAATGCCTCAGGAAGAAATAGGTTCCCCTATCATTGAACGTTTACAAGCAGGGATGTGCTGGTAAATATTTAACAACCAATTCTTGGGGAGAGAGAAAAGGAAGGAAAAAAGTAAGGATGGGAAAAGGGAAGAAAGATATAACAAGCTTTTAAGTTAATCCTCATTATGAAAATTTTTATGCATCACTTAAAAACCTAGAAAATCCAGAAAATAATAAATTAAACCCTGATTTATCAAATTTGCCAATTTCTAAGAGGGAGTTAAGTTCTAATCGGGTAGGTGGCTCAGTGGAGAGAGTACCAGGCCTAGAGTCAGGATGATTCCTCTTCCTAAGCTCAAATCCAGACTTAAACATTTGATGGCTGTGACTTTGGACAAGTCATATTACCTTGTTTGCCTCAGTTCCCTCATCTGCAAAATGGGCTGGCAAAGGAAATGGTAAACCACTCTAGTATCTCTGCCAAGAAAACCCCAAATGGGGTCACTAAGAGTAGGACATGACTGAACAACAACACAAATGATCATGCTGAAAATTTAACAACCAGCTCTCAAGAATTATCCATGCAAGCTCCAGCATACCCCTGTCTCCAAGCAAAGACTAAATAATCACCAGCTGGGTATGATTGGAAGATCACAGAGTTAGAGATGAAGTGGGTTAGGGGCCCCTCTTTACAAATGAGAAAGCTGAATCCCAGAGAGATTAATTGATTTTCCCAGGATGATCAGGTTAGTAACTGGGATTGGAATCCTTGTGACGAAGACATATTCAAATCCTGCCTCAGACACTGAGAATATGATCTAAGTAAGTCCTTAATTTCTGTCTACTTCAGTTTCCTCATCCATAAAATGGGGATAATAATAGCATCTACTTCCTAGGCTTATCGTAAGGATAAAAATGAGATATTCGTAAAGTGCATGTACTAGGTACTTCATAAATACTTATTTCCTTCCTTCCTTCCTTCCCACCTACCTACCTCTGAGCTGTTCTCAATGAGGACGATTCCCCGCTACAACTTTAGCATCTCATGACTTTGGGAGGTAGGGGAAGGGTGGGGAGGATTAAATGAGTAAACTTGATGCCATGGTAATGGAGGTAATGGAACCTCAGGGTATTTCATATAAAGAGATATACGGAAGGTAAATTTCACTTGGTAGGCAACCCTCGCAGGAAGGAACAATAACTCCACATTGACTTTCATTTTTAAATCATTACATGCGAGCTCTGTCTTAGCAATAATTTCATTCCGTGTCCCTGCTGCTCTCCATCTTTTCAAGCTGGGGCTGACTCCCCTAGACCCCCTCAGCCTGGGCACCGGCGGCTCATTCCTAACACAAATCTTATTTCCCAAGGTCCTGAGGCTGAAAAGCTGGAGAGAAGGGCGAGAAAAACGACAAGCCTGGCGATATTTTAATCAAGAGGAAAGCGATTCCCAAACCAGGTCTCCTGCCGGCGATCCAGATCTCTGCTGCTTGGAGAAAGGAGCCCAGTCCCTGGCCAGCCCCAAGGAGACATAGAGTTCAGCCATCAGAACAGCCAGGACATGAGGCTCTTGAAGACTTCTGGGACCACTGACCCAGCACCACCCTGCGGGCCCACTTCTCCACCAAGTTACCTGCCTTTCCATCCCCAGCTTCTTTCTTGCAGAGCACGGTTGGGAGGGAATGGGGTTAGATCAATAGTGGTCTTGGGTTTGAGGCGGGGGGTCGAGAGAGGAAGGGAAAAATTTTTTTTTAATGTTCTATCTTGCTAAAAGAAAAGGAAAGTTTTTTCCCAGGGAATTTCATCTTGAGAAAAAGAACAATGAGCAAGATGCGCACACACACATATACACACACACTCAAAACCATATGTGAACAAAGGCTATGTAGCCAAGTCAGAACCATGAAACATATTCTTTTCCCATTTCCTTTTATTGTAAAAGCAAAAAAATTAGTCCCCATCACAGGTGGACTATGGGAAATGTAAGAATAGCATATAGAAACCTCTATGGTAGGAGCGGTGGATATGATAGCATTGCTTAATGAGAACAGGGGGGAAATCTGCAGCAGCTGATCTTGCAATTCCCCATTACACAGAAAATTATGAGTTACAAAGAGCGGTTTACTCCAGGAACATATATTAGCTGCTTCTAATTTTGCTATGCAAATTTGCTAGATCTCATTCTCCATAGCTAGCCTGAATTCATGAGGTCGGAAATGATTCCTGGGGAAGCACTGGGGATAGCAGTATCTGGACAGAAAAATCCAAAAATGAGACTTTCCCCAGCTTCAAAAGGAGACAAAAAGGAGAAAGAAGAGAATCAAGCGGGAGGGCCTAGTCCTGCTCTGGAGAAGAGATGATGGAGTAATAAAGAGGTGGGGGACTGGGGCTATGGAACATTCCATGCCATGGCAGACACAGCTTCATCTTTGTTGCTTTTGCTTTATTTTTATCTGTGCTATAAGAGAGGGTTCAGAGGAAAGGTAGAGGAAATTACCCTGAGATCAAAACAAAGAGCATGGATAAAAGTTTCTTTCATTTCCCCCTACTCCTTTTCAGAAATAGGGCTCTCTGGGCAGCAAATGTTGCCCATAATGCCAGACTTTTTTTTTCAATGAATTGAACAGGGTGGTTTAATCTTTTCTCTTCTGCTTTTTCTTTTCTCTCTTTTTAAAAAGTATTTATTATAAGGAGTCTAAGAATGACAGAGGGAGGAATTTAAGTACTGAAAAAAAATTTTGTTCAATTCCACTTTTACATCAGAATAAACCATGAGGAAGGGGACTTGATCTGTGATTTCCTTGGTATAGGGATCTCTCAGGCAAGGAAATCCCCTAGTACAGATTTCTACCTCCCCTCAGTCCTAAATGGAGCTAAAGTGGCTCACTGAGGATCACAAGGTCATGGGACTTCTCCTGAGCTAGTTTTCTGCCTCCAGTATGGTGGGCTGCCTCTGTAGACCAGGAGGTAGGGTAAATAAAACAAGATTACCACCCAGAGACCCTGGCAGGCTATGTAGATGGCTATTGATTTGTGAGAGCACAGCACCAGAGGGCTTTGTTATTCTCAGAAATATTCATCACTGCCAGGTTGCCCTGCAGAGAAATAGTAGAAAGAGACCCTCAGAGATGAGGATTCGCCAATCAGGGTGGCCCACTCCTCAGGCAAACTTGCATTAACTATAACCTGACAAGCAGAGCCCAGGGCCAAGATGTGGATTTATCACCAAGCAGTCAGAGGAGAGAAACCACACTCATAATTGCAAAAAGAGGCAACCAAGGTGCCTTTCCCCCAGTGGTCAGTCCCCAGGGTGTTAGAATAACTCAGATCCAAGACAACCCTGGGACTTTGTCCTAGAAAAGGGCGCTGGGAGTATCTGCAAAGAGGCTCCCTGCTTTTGTTCTTGTGCCCTTCCTACACACTCCCAATGGGCAGCTAGATGATGCCGTGGTCTGTACAGTGTGGGCTACGCGCCCTCTTCCAAGAGGCCTTTCCTAACCTCCCTCCCTGGAAGGCTGCCGCTGCCTCCCTCCCCTGTAGTTTGTATTTATCTTTATTTCCATGTTATTTCACTCCACTTGAGGACAAGAACGGTCTTTTGACTCTTTTTGTGCCTCCAACACTTAGCACAGTATCCAGCACATAGTAGGCACTTATAAACATCTATTGATTGATGGATTGATCAGCAAATCAATCTCTCTTGGAGAAGGATACTAAATTTATTTCCATTCAACAACAAACATTTACCAAGTGTCTACTACATGTAAGGCAAGTGAGAGAGACTGGGTGATGTGACTGATAGAGGATGAGGAGTCTGAGTTTGCATCTCACCTCCCACACTTAACCTGTTGTGCAATCACAAGCACATCTCTTAATCTCTAAATCCCTAAGCAATTCTCTACCTTTTTTAGCCTCAAAAGTCACAAAAGACCTGTCTATAGGGATTAACACAGAGGATCCCACCCTAAAAGTTCCCCATCCAAACGGAATCACCTTATTCTCACCCCACAAAATGTGCCAGCCACCTTTTATGCCAGCCAGCATCTTCTGGTGCCTTGGACAGCTAATCCCTGCCTTCAAGAAGTGGACAATCTAAGGTGTGTACAACATGTAAACATTAAATAAATATAAGGTAATTCGAGGATGATGAGAGAACTAAGAACTCAGCTGATTGGTAAAGATTTCACATAATAGGTGGCCCCTAAAATGAGTCCAGATGACTATTGGGCGTTCCTTCTAGTTCAAACACAGAATGTTCATAGAACTCAGCTTTTTGATAAAGAATTCACATAATAGTGGGAAAACTGGGACACTGATGCATTATTGGTGGAGTTGTGAAAGACTCCAACCATTCTGGAGAGCAATTTGGAATTATGCCCAAAAAGTTATCAAACTGTGCATACCCTTTGATCCAGCAGTGCTACTACTGGGCTTATATCCCAAGGAAATACTAAAGAAGAGAAAGAGACCTGTATGTGCCAAAATGTTTGTGGCAGCCCTTTTTGTGGTGGTTAGAAACTGGAAGATGAATGGATGTCCATCAATTGGAGAATGGTTGGGTAAATTATGGTATATGAAGGTTATGGAATATTATTGTTCTGTAAGAAATGACCAGCAGGAGGAATACAGAGAGGCCTGGAGAGACTTAAATCAACTGATGCTGAGTGAAACGAGCAGAACCAGAAGATCACTATACACTTCAACAACAATACTGTATGAGGATCAATTCTGATGGAAGTGGAAATCTTCAACATAGAACAGATTTAATCCAGTTCCAATTGATCAATGATGGACAGAATCAGCTACACCCAGAGAAGGAACACTGGGAAATGAGTATAAACTGTTAGCATATTTTTTGTTTTTCTCCCCAGGTTATTTTTATCTTCCGAATCCAATTCTTCCTTTGCAACAACAACAACAAAATTCAGTTCAGCACATATATATTGTACCTAGGATATACTATAAGATATTTACTATGTATGGGAATGCCTGCCATCTAGGGGAGGGGGTGGAGGGAAGGAGGGGAAAAATTCGGAACAGAAGGGAGTACAAGGGATAATGTTGTAAAAGAAAAAATACCTATGCATATGTACTGTCAAAAAATGTTATAATTATAAAATTAATTTAAATAAATAAATATAAAATTAAAAAAAAAAGAATTCACATAATAGGTGGCCCCTAAAATGAGTCCAGATGACTATTGGGGGTTCTTTGTAGTTCTAACATAGAATGTTCAGAGAACTCAGCTGATTAGTAAAGATTTCACATAATAGGTGGTCCCTAAAGTGAATCTAGGTGACTATTGGGGGTTCCTTCTAGTTCTAACATTCTATGTTCTAATAGAATCCCATGTCCTCTCTGGTTCATTCCAGTCCTGACATTCTATATTCTAATAGATTTCTGTGTTCAAGAACTCCTTCAGCACAGAAATTTTATGTTTTATAATCCCTTGCAGCCCTGACATTTCAGGATTTTATAATTAAAGGTGATGAGCCCACAGGCATGATGTCACTGAACAAAAAAAGCCCCTAGCTAACAAATCCAGTTACATGATCTGAGTAGGGAAGCAGGTTTGCCTGTGACAGAGAAGTAGATGTTTTACCAAGTTGCCAGCTCGTTGTGCATGTCTTTCCCAGGATCCAAGCCTTAGCAAGTCCTTTAGCCCTCTGCAGAAAAGTGCATAAAGTTAGACAGTACCCCAGGGGCTAGTAGGCCATTGCCTGAATGCCCTCTGGGGAAGTTCCAGCCTAGTTGGAGAGCTCCTTGAAACCTAAGACAGTGGCCTCTGGGTAGGGTAGAGAGCTCATAGAAGGCGGAAGACCATAAAGTACATCTGTTCCTTGGTTAACAATAATAGGTTTCCTGCCTTGTCAAGAATTTGCCCACTGTATCAGCCCAGTGCTGAAATGTATGTAACATGACATGCTATTATGTTAATTCGAAGGTAGGTCCCCATCTCAGCACAATGCAAAGGTCATCACGTTGCAGTGGGGACTGACCCAATTTCTTAACTGATTCGCCCTCACAGCCACTGGAATTATCCACTTCTGTGAATGCAATCCCCTGCTCCCACACACACTTTTCAGGAATATCTACTGAAATAACTCAGGGAAGCCAACTTTCAAAAAAAAAAAAAGATTAATAATAAATCACTAAAACAAAATCTCTGGTTGAATTGTATAATTCTCCTTCTGCGGTTCTGTCTTCCTCACCTAGAAAGACAAGTCACTCAGAAATGTCTTATGCTCGCTAGTGATTATGTTAATAGGCAAATTTGGAGAGAAAGGAGGAAGTAACAGGATCTGGTTTACCTTGGGGAATTGCTTCTCATGTTAGATACATGTGGGGAGATCCATTGCCGTTCGTGTATAATATTAATGCACTCCAAATCTCAGATGGGCTGTGACAATGAAATCTGTCTCCAGCGCTGACCTCTCCTGGGAGAATGGCACTACCCATACTTCCAAGGGGCTCTGGATGGCAGAGACCTGACACATTGTTCCTGTTGACTTCTGCTCTCTCTTCTTCCTCACCTCTGCCAAGAATAATCCTTTGCTTTGTCCAAAGCCCAATTGGACGCCATTGTTCAGACGAGGCTTTTTCTGATTCTCCCTCAGTGACTAGCACTGTCTCCTAGAAATTATTTCATGTGTGTTTTCTATTCTTCTGCGAGTACATCATAAACTCTCATTAAAGGCATGTTCTAGCCTCTACTTGTCCAGTATTAGTGGGATATCTGACCTGGAGTCTCTTCCCACTCTAATTTGAGACTCACATTTAAGTCCAATCTCACCTAAGAGTAATGTTTCATGTCAATATGAATGATCTGGAGATTCCTAGGTCAGAATGAAATCTCAGTATCAAAGCAGTGCTCTCTAATAGGGCTCAGAAGACAGAAATCACTCACAGGGGGCCATAAATGTCTCTTTCCTCTCTAGAGGGAATAGTATATGAGAAATGTATAATTCTCTTTTCAATTCTCCCTGGTTATCAGGAATCAGAGTCAAGAATTTTGTTTTCCTAGAGGATGAGGAAGATGGTGCTTTAGGGATGCTTAGGGTCTATTAAATTGGTCTACTATATCTTCCCTCTATATGACAATCTATGACAATCTACTTCCTTATGGAATGTGTCTTTGTACAAGCTGTCCCCCTTTCTGGACTGAACTCTCTCTTCATCTTCATCACTTGAAATCCCAAGTTTCCTCCAAAGCACAGCTCAGCTGCTGACTTCCAACCCATCCCCAACTATTTGTGCTCTCTTGGTCTTGAAATCACTTTGCATTTCTTTATAACTAAATAATAATTACTTATTGTGTTTGATGTGAGAGAGGAAGGAAGGAAGGAAGGAAGGAAGGAAGGAAGGAAGGAAGGAAGGAAGGAAGGAAGGAAGGAAGGAAGGAAGGAAGGAAGGAAGGAAGGAAGGAAGGAAGGAAGGAAGGAAGGAAGGAAGGAAGGGAGGAAGGGAGGAAGGAAGGGAAGAATATGCAAGAAGATGGACTTTACAATCCATATGCACATTCAGAGTCTACATTCAAACAAAAATGTAGCCCTCTTGATGGCTAATTAATAATGATTTATTAAATTAAAAATGAATCTGTCTCCTCTCCCCCTATATATGTATATCCATGTATTTATGTATGCACACACACAGATGTTCACACATACATATTTTTCATCATCTCTCCTCATACAGTCATGCCTTATTTAAGAGACAGTTACTCTCCTCGGGGGCTCTCACACATAATCCATTATCCAATACATGTTGGGTTCAGATCCTTCCTTGAACACCAGCTGTATGATCTAGAAAATTCACTGAATGTTACCCAACCTCAGTTTCCTCATTCATGGAATAGAGTTCATGCTACCTCCTGAGGGTGTTGTGAAGTTTAAAGGAGGGCTAAATGCAGAGAGCTTTGCCAATTATTACAAGAGGATTCTTGTATTTCTTGCTATATGCCAATTATATAAGAAGAAGCCCGTGTCACATGATCCTGGGTAGGAGCAGAAATGGCCACACTGGCCTTATCCCACCCCCTACGCCCAGATTTCTCTGAAGCAGTGTCTCTCTCTCTCCTCCAACCCCATCATTTCTTCCTTGTATCCCCCTTATTTGCAGACACGTGATAGCTCCTCCTGGCCGACTATAAGTTTCTCGGGGACTAGCAAGGACTAGGTAATTTTTTCATCCTCACATAGAGAGATGAACTGATTTGCCAAGAATCATCCAGCCACGTGTCAGAAGCAGGGCTTGAACTCTGATCCCCACAATCCCAAAGCCAGCTCTTATCTGCATCTCTCCTCATTCCCGTATTAAAAAGGTGAAGCCATGGAAGTCATTAGAGCAGCAGCTCAGCAAGGGCCCAATTTATAACCTCCAGGAACCTAGAAGTCCCCGACCCAGGCAGCGGATCTATTCTACCGCTCTCTCCTATAGCAACATCTATATGTGAGCCGATTACAACAATTAATTTAATAGGGATTCCTCTGCATGAACAATGCATCATTTTATTAGGAAACTCTATAAACGTCAGTGGTGCAATTCATTTTTATTAATTTTCTAAAATGAAATTAGCAGGAGTGGTGGCGGCGAGAGAGGCAAACAGAGGTTGTGGAACATTTTTAGCCCAAAGGGGATCGGTGTCATTAATTCCTAAATACCAGGAGGCCTGTTTGTATGAACTCAGCAGTTGACTGCACCAATTAATTTCAATATTTGGAGGGGAGAGGGGAATATCTACCAAACTCAACTCAACAACTAATTTAGGAAGGTCCTTGAACAGCCAGGCAACTTTTCTTCCTCTTGGGACACGGAGCTTTCGGGTGTAAAAACAGCGTTGCAATACTAATAGGGAAGTGCTTGCCATCCTCAATCTACTGCCTGCAAAAGGGAAAGGATCTGGGAATAGCTTCCATAAACCTTCCCCATGGCAGGGCCGGCTTTGGGGTACACAAGAAAATGTGGTATCCCAGTCCTGCTGCCCAAAGGGCACAAAGATCCTATGTAACGCAAGCAGTCATCATCCCTCTTCTGGGGACTGACAGTCTTTGGCTGATCTTTGGCTGCAAAAAGGATGAACCGGTGGTTCTCCAGTCCAGCCTTATCTGGGTGACGGAACTGTGACCCTTTCCTTGGCTACGGCCCGGGAAAGGGAAAATCTGGTTAATGTGGCCATGAGTGATTACTACTAGTAGTATTACTAGTACTAGAATTACTACTACTATCTCCACCATTACCGCTAGTACTACTATTACTATCATCTCCACCACTACTACTAGTACTACTATTACTACTATGAACACCAACAACAACATTATTACT
Source organism: Sminthopsis crassicaudata (assembly GCF_048593235.1). Lineage (NCBI taxonomy): Eukaryota > Metazoa > Chordata > Mammalia > Dasyuromorphia > Dasyuridae > Sminthopsis > Sminthopsis crassicaudata. The sequence continues at coordinate 624,521,738 of NC_133619.1, forward strand.
ACTACTAGTATTACTAATTCTATTACCACCACTACCACCACCACCAATATATCTAGTACTACTACCGTGTTTCCCCGATAATAAGACACTGTCTTATTATTTTTTTTTGGACAGAAAAACACCAGAGGGCTTATTTTCAGGGGAGGGCTTATTTTAATGAACATTGACAGCAATTTTAATAAACAGGTAAATGTGAACAAAAGAAAATGTACCTTTATTCAATAATGATCATGTCATCTTCAACAACATCATCATAAGTGTCCATACCCTGAATTCTGTCCTGGATGTCTTGCGCCTCCATTTCCTTCAGATCTGTCATGTCCAGCAATAATACTGCTGCAGCTCTGATTGGATGCAGCTCGGAGCCCGGTGAGCGCTTCACCGGGAGGGGGGAGGGGAGGGAACGGTGCATACAGAGGGTACCGTAATGTAGCGCAAGGGATCACCTTCACTACAGTAGCAATCTCAATAGGGCTTATTTTCGGGGGAGGGCTTATTTTAGAGGAATCTTACACAGTAAGGGGAGGGCTTATTTTCTGGATAGGTCTTATTATCGGGGAAACACAGCATTATTACTATGAACACTAACAACACTATTACTACTACTATTGCTACTATGAACAACACCAACAACATAACTACTAGTACTACTATTACTACTATGAACACCAATAACACTATTACTTCTACTACTAGTATTAAAATAGTACTAAAAAATATAAAAAATAGTACTTTGATACTATGAATACCACCACCATCACTACTAGTACTACTATTACTACTAAAAACACCACCATTACTAATACTAGTATTACTAGTACTACTACTACCATCACCACCATCACTACTAGTACTACTATTACTACTATAAACACCACCAATACTAATACTAGTATTACTAGTACTACTACTACCACTACTACTACCACCACCACTACTAGTACTACTATTACTACTATGAACAACAATAACACTATAACTACTACTATTACTATTATAATTACTAATATCATCACCACCACCACTACTACTAGTACTACTATTACTGCTGTGAACATCAACAAGAATATAACTACTAGTACTACTAGTACTAGTAGTAGTATTACTAGTACTACTACTATCACCATCACTACTAGTACTACTGTTACTACTATAAACACCACCATTACTAATACTAATATTACTAGTACTACTACTACCACTACTACTACCACTACCACTACTAGGTACTAATATTACTACTATGAACAACAATAACACTATAACTACTACTATTACTATTATAATTACTACTATCTTTACCACCACCACTACTACTAGTACTACTATTACTGCTGTGAATACCAACAACATGACTACTAACACTACTATTACTGCTAGAAATACCACCACCACTACCACTACTAGTACTATTACTACTATGAACACCAACAACACTATTACTACTACTTGTAGTATTACTAGTACTACTACTTACTACTACTACCACCCATCACCACTACTATTATTACTATGAACACCAACAACACTATTACTACTACTACTGGTATAACTAATACTAGTACTACTACTACTACTACTACTATCATCACTACTACTATGAACACCAACAACACTATTACTACTACTACTGGTATAACTAATACTACTACTACTACTACTACTACTACTACTATCATCACTACTACTATGAACACCAACAACACTATTACTACTACTAGTACTATTACAATTATTACTATCACCACCACCACTACTACTAGTACTACCATTAATGCTATGAACACTAACAACATTACTACTACTGCTACTATTATTACTATCACCACCATTATTACTATTACTACAACTACTACCACCACCACTATTACTACTACCACCATTACTACTACTTTTACTACTATCACTACTACTACTACTAATAATAATAATAATCGCTATTATCATAATAAAAACTAGAATTTCTATAGTGATTTAAGATTTGTAAAGAACTTTATAAATATTATCTCAAACATTATATCAACAACCTTGGAAGATAGGTGCTATTATTATCCCCATTTTATAGATGAGGAAACTAAAGATGAAGAAGGTTATGACTTGCCCTGTGTCACACAGCTAATGACTAAAGTGACTTAGGAAAACACACTTTTACATTTTACTGTATTTTTATTTATTTTATTAAACATTTCCCAATTACATTTTAATCTGGGTCAGACTGCAGTCTAAGAAGCAAAACTGGCACCTCTGGTATAAAAGATTCCATTAGATTGGCAGCTCCTTGAGGGCACAGATTATTTTGCCTTTTTCTTTGTGTCCCCATCACTTATCAGAATGCCTGGCCCTGAGGAAGCATTTAAGAAATGCTGCTGGTTGAATAACTGAAAAATACTTGATTTGGAGTCAAAGGAGCATAGATATAGAACTGAAGGTACATCAGAGGCTGACTTCAACTACTTTATACTATAGATGAGGCTATCAAGGGAAAGGGAGATGAACTGATTTGCCCAAAGTCATATAAGTAGTTAGTTCTACAGGAAGAATTTGAACTCAAGATTCTCCCAATCCAAATCTCTAAGTACTAGCAATAGTATTATTTCTACTCAATCACAATGAGTCTTTGTATCTTCTGTAGGTTCAGAGTCTAGTTCTTCTCTTTAGTATTTGTCAAAAACTATTCTATTTTTTGCTTATGAATATTCCATGCCTAGTATGATATCTTGCTCATAGTCGATACCTATCTAATAAATGTTGGATGAATTGTATCATAGTTTCTAAAGAAGGAAAGTCTTCCTATGGCCTATAGGCCATCTGGTTGTATTTAATAGATCTGGAAATAAGAGGGAGATCACTAACTCCTCCCTCATTAAGTCAGAGAAGGAAAGTCTTTTCTCATGATTACATAGATAGGAAGGCTGAGATTTGACCACAGACATTTTGAATCCAAATCTAGTGGAATCCAAACCTCATTGTCCCCAACCCCTGGGGACAAGAACTCTGAAATGAATTTATCAACTTAAGGCCTCCTCTCTGGAATCCATATGATGAGAAGGTTGGACTAGAAAGTCTCGATGGTCTTTTCCATATTTAAATCCTAGGAGTTTCTTATTCTTTAGCCTTTATTAATTTTACTCAAGAACTTAAATGCCAAGCTCAATCAAGCCCTGTTCCCTTCAAGCACCTTGAGAGGAGGCCAGCGGAAACCAGGGTTCCTAACACAAATATAGGGCAATTAGGTGGCACAGTGCTTAGCTTGCCTGCTCAGGAATGAAAAAGACTCATCTCTCTTGAGTTCAAATCCAGCCTCATTCACTTCCTAGCTGTGTGACCCTGGGTGAGTCACTTCCCCCTGTTTGCCTCAGTTTCCTTTTCTGTAAAATCATTTGAAGAAGGAAATGGCAAACCCCTTCAGTATCTCTTGCCAAGAAACCTCAAACGGTATCCAAGAGTAAAATATGACTGAAATAACTGAAACAACCCCCCCAAAAAAACTCAAAAATGCACATAAGCCTACAGAAAAATGAACACTGACAGAAACTCTGTGTCTCCTTTAAAAGGAAGAGACTGGAATATAGCCTTTTAAATTCAAACTCAAGCACAAATATTCAGTAAGTCATCAACATTCTTAAGCTAAAATACACACTAACCTGTCATTATTAAAAGCAAAGTCCCTACAGTTGAAAGCAGTGAAATCACTGCCCCCCAAATGTCACAGGCCCCAAATAAAAACATCAAGTTAGGCATGTCAGAGGTGTGCCCCCTTAAAACAAATGTACTTCAGCTTTCTTAGCATAATAAAAATGTCAATTACACTCTAAGGGAAACAGGTTGGCAATCTTTTAACCGACTATGTCCATCCCCAAGTGGCTAGAGAAGTTAAACATTTATGGCAGTTATCGAGGACATTTACTGCATAATAAACTGTAGCCCTGTCCATTAAGTCTGCTTTGGGGGATCTCTTGCTACCAATTACTGAAACCCCCAACACAAAAAAAGCAACCCTCAGCCTCCAAAACAAGTGGAATCACGGGTGAACAACTTAGCAGTAGAGAAACAGGAAAGGAAGAAGGAAGGAAAGGGAGGAAGGAAGGAAAGGAAGGAAGGAAGGAAAGAAGGAAAGAAGGAAAGAAGGAAGGAAGGAAGGAAGGAAGGAAGGAAGGAAGGAAGGAAGGAAGGAAGGAAGGAAGGAAGGAAGGAAGGAAGGAAGGAAGGAAGGAAGGAAGGAAGGAAGGAAGGAAGAGAAAGGAAGAAAGGAAGGAAGAGAAAGAGAGAAGGAGAGGGAGAGTAAAGAAAGAGGGGGAAGAGAGGAAGGAAGAGAGAGATAAAGAGAGAAAGAAAGAGAAAAAGGAACAAAGAAAGGAAGAAGGAAGGAAGGGAGAGAAAGAGAGAAAGAGGAGAGAAAGAGAGGGAAAGAGAGAAAGAAAGAGAAAGTGAGAGAAAGAAAGCAAGAAAGCAAGAAAGGAAGGAAGGAAGGAAGGAAGGAAGGAAGGAAGGAAGGAAGGAAGGAAGGAAGGAAGGAAGGAAGGAAGGAAGGAAGGAAGGAAGGAAGGAAGGAAAAATACTTTGGAGACAAGTGAGAGTCCCATAGAGATTAATACCTCCAATTTCCCCCCTCCTACCATCCAAACGATTCCAAACCAAAGGAAAGAGTGTAATTAAATGATTAAATGAGAGCCCATCAGGTTAAAAACTTTCAACACAGTATGATCATTGGCACTCTATTTTTAATCTATCTGATTCTATTCAATATAATACTCATTAAGTCAATTAAGGAGACCTCAGTGTCACAAGCTATCAAGCATGACATAGGCTTTTCAACTGGCCACCAATGGATGGATTGGGAAGTCAGGTTATCAGTGAAAATCAATCTGTTTACTGTACATATCTGAAAGAGCAGCAATATCAGGGAGGTTACCTTGTCTTAGGGGAGGTGGTTAGCCATTCTTCATGTTTTTCAAACGTTATTAAATAAGCTGCAATTTCCTGAAAAAGAAACAGAACATGAAATAAACAATCAGCTCACATTGGATAATGAATAAAAATATTTAACATATTTAATATTTAACTTCCTCAAATATTCTCTCCCCTCCAAGACTGGGGCTCCAGTTTTCACTGCTCAGTACCATTCTCTAATTCCAGGATTTTATTTTTGTTGTTATGATGGTTTAAACCCTCTTCTCACAATCTGCTACACAAGAATAATCAAAGTTCTTGGATTACAAAGGGAAGTGTATGTCAAGGACGAAACAAAAAGTTTCTCCTTAAGAAGAAACCACTGGAAATAATCTCAGATCTTACATGTTATTAATTTGGGGAAGAGAAAAAATGCCATCGACGGTCTACATTTACTCAAGGCTACAACTTCCGAGTTTTAGTCTGTCTTCTTCCAAGGGAGGACTAATCTTTCATCATTGCAAGAGATACCGTGTTCTCTCAGCTAGAGTCCTCAAAACCCCTGAGCCAAATCACACAAGGAGATTTTTTTAAAGAAGAAGAAGAAAAAAAAGATAAAACTACACACTTCCAAAAAAGAGAAGGCAATCTGTTAACCTTTTCCACCACAGAAGGTACCCTCTGATAACTTAATACATCGAATCAACACTTCAGAAAGAAAAGCCAAGTCAGCAGAGTTAACAGCAAAGACAGAGAAAATGTGGGCACCTGAAGGTAAATTAAATATTTATAAACACAACATCACTGCAGACAGATTTACTGATTTATTAATAATTTCCATAAAAAGCCAGTGGGTGACATCAACATAAGTCATCGCTTCTGCTTTGAGGCATGATACGGCCCATTACTCCTAGATCCAAACTGATTTGCTAACATGAAATTGGCAAGTTTGTAAGTTAAATTAAGGTTGGGCCAACTAGGATGCATATTTCCCATGGATTCTATTGGGATCGCCCAATACGGAGTCATCCCAGAGACAACCAGGAAGAGGCATGAAACCAAAACTCATCTACAACAAAAGGCTCTAGAGGGGTCTTAGCAAGAGATTCAGCTATCAGCACAGAAGAAAAGGGATTATAATACTTTCCCCTCTTTTCCACCAGGGAGTCTTAACTCAACATACTTGATCAGAACTGCTTTTCAGTTCTTTTGATCAGCGAGCACATAAAAAGACTTTTTCTTAACTTTGCTCAAGAACAATTATGAATCTGAAGTAGATGAACCACACCCCAATGCTTTATTCAATTGCAAAAGACAGTCACTTAATCTACCTAAGCAATGGTCCAATGACCATTAAGTATATTAAAGAATAATAGTAGGATATCAGCTTGTACCTTGATTTAATCGGCCTGTCCATGAGCATTTAAAAATGTTTATTATGTAGCAGGCACTATGTGAAGCACTGGGGAGATACAAAGAAAGATAAAAGATGATCCCTACTCTCAAGGACTTTCTATCTAAAGGGAAAGATGACATGAGCAAGCAAGCTGCATCCAAGAAAAATGGGAAATATCAACAGAAGGAAAGCATTAGAATTAAAGTTGGGGAAGTCTTGACTCTCTAAATACCATCAAATTAGAAAATTTTAAAATAAGACAGCATAGTACAGAATATAGAGAACCAACTGCAGAATTTTTAAAAATGTAGGCTCAAGTCCCAACCCTGACACATGTACGTAAGTCACTTAGCATCTCATTGCCCCAAGACAATTGTCTAACACATTAAGTTGCCAAGCAGTAGCTGGTTTGTACAGACAGTTACCTCACTGATAATTCCCTATACCAACGAAACAACAGCTCCAGTCAATGATCAAGTCTATTGTTTTGGTCAAGTTTCAATTGAGAAAGTATACAAATAAAACCTTATACAACGGTAACAAAGTTCAGATCCCATCATCTCAGTGCAGCTACAGAAAGATCAACATTTCCTCACCCAAATGAGCCTAAGGATAAATATATGCTCACAAAGTGTATGCTAAACAGGTTCAAATGTTATTCAAATGTTACAGAAACACTTTTGTTAAAAACAGATTTCACTTCATAAGGAGGGAAAAGGACCCATAAGTGTAAAAAAGTTTGTAGCAGCTCTTTTTGTGGTGGCAAAGAATTGAAAAATAAGTAGGTGCTCATCAATTGGGGAATGGCTAAATAAATTATAGTATATGAAAGTAATGGAATAATATTATTGTTCTATAAAAAATGATGAACAAGCTGATTTTAGAAAGGCCTGGAAAGATTTATATGAACTGATGCTGAGTGAAACAAGCAGGACCAGGAATACATTGTACACAATAACAGCATGATTATGTGGCAATCAACTATAAAAGACTTGGTTTTTCTCAACAGCTCATTGATCCAAGGCAATCCCAATAAACTTTGCATGGAAAACATCATCTGCATCCAGACTAAGAACTATAGAGACTGAATGTAAATCCACACATATCATATTCACTTTATTTTCCTTTTTCTTCTGTTTTTTGTTTGTTTGTTTGTTTGTCTTGTAGCTTTTCCTTTTTGGTCTGATTTTTCTCTCAGCTTGATTCATAAAGAAATGTTTTTTTAAAAAGTGAATGTACATGTACAACTAGGAAAAAAATCTTGTCTCTTCCAAAAAATTAAATAAAAACAGATTTCACTTCACTAAGCAAGAGCATAGCCTGAAAATAAGTGTGTGTGTGTGTGTGTGTGTGTGTATGTGTGTGTGTGTGTGTATTTGTTTGCTTACTATCTCCCCCAATAGATTATAAGTTTCTTGGGGGCAGCTAGGTGGCGCAGTGGATAGAGCACCAGCCTTGAATTCAGGAGGACCCGAGTTCAAATTTGACCTCAGACACTTAACACTTCCTAGCTGTGTGACCCTGGGCAAGTCACTTAACCCCAGCCTAAAATTAAAAAAAAAAAAAAAAAAAAGATTATAAGTTTCTTGAAGGCAGGAACTGTCTTTGCCTCTTTTTGCATCCCTAGTATATAGCACAGTGCCTGACACATAGTAGGCACTTAAAAGTTGAAAGTGGATGCATGCCTCTGGATTACCTGAATGTCACAAGTCCCACCCTCTCTCCCCCTTGCCAGGATAGTGTCTCTGAAATAGCTAAAATATAATAGGGGAAATCAAAAAGTCCTCCATGAGTGATATTCTGAAGAACTCAATCACAAATGTGTCAAAAAAAATTGTGCTAAAGAAATGGCCCATTAATTGGAATGTCTAAAAATATTATGGTTGATTTCTGATTAAGATGGCATTGTAAAAAGTCACATAGAGGATCAGATCTCCTAAGGGCATTCCAGCAAAACTGAAAATCCAAGGAGAAACAATAGAAAATGCTTTCCTCCAGTCCAAAATTACACAAAAAGATAGAAGCCTTCAGGCACTAAGAAAAGTTATCTCCAGGAATCTTCACAGACACAGGCAAACAAGCCAGAAGCCTGTTAACATTTATTTCCAGAGTCACTTGTAACATTCTTTGTATTCATGTGGAGGTGGTGATAGGGGGGAGAAAGGAGGAAAAGGAGGGAAAGAAGGAGAAGGAAGAAGAGAAGAAGGAAGTTCAAAGTCAATGGATGTGGAAGCTTCAGGAGTCCCAAAAACTCCTTCCTCAAAAAGCTCCTTCCCTGCTGCTTACATATATATTCATGTTTCTTTCATGCTTATTCATGTTGGTTATTGTCCTATATATATCTCCCCACACTTGTTGGATAAAGTCTTAGAGAAAGACATTTGGAAAAGATGTCTCTGAACCTTCTGCTACCTGGCTTTTGCCTTTATCAATCAACTGACATTGTTCTCTCCAATATTACCACTTATCTCTAATTGACCAATCTAATGGCTTTTTCTCAATTCTCCTCTTTCTTTTCTTTTCTTTTTTTTTCCCCCTGAGGCTGGGGTTAAGTGACTTGCCCAGGGTCACACAGCTAGGAAGTGTTAAGTGTCTGAGGCCACATTTGAACTCAGGTCCTCCTGACTTCAGGGCTGGTGCTCTATGCACTGCACCACCTAGCTGCCCCAATTCTCCTCTTTCTTGACCTTTGATACTGTTGATCAGAAGCTCTTCCTAGATCTGCTCCAGGTTTTGTGACACTGCTGTCCCCTCATACTTCCCCTACATGTCTGACCACTCATTCTTTTTTGTCATGTCATCATCCAGATCCTCCCCACAAAATATGTGTCCTTAAGGCTCTATCCTAAGCCTTTTTCCCCTCTAGACTATCTCACTTTATGATTTCATCAGCCCCCATAGGTTTAATTATCTTCTTGTTGCAGATGATTTCCAGATCTATATATCCAGCTTTAATCTTCTTCCTAAGCCCCAGTCCCACATTGTCAAAAGCCTTTTGGATATCTCTAACTAGATGTACTATAGACTTCTCAAACTCAATATGTGCAAAAGAGAATTTATTATCTTTCCCTCCAAGTCTTCTTCCATGTTTTCTTATTACTCTAAAGGACCCTACCATCTTCCCAGCCACTCACACTCAAAGCCTTAGTGAAATACTAAAATCATTCCCACTCACCTCACATATTCAATACATCATCAGATCTTGTAATTTCTAATAGCATCTCTCATATTTGTCTCCTTTCTCACTCACACAACTACCACTGCAGTTTAAGTCCATATAACCTACATGACTAATTACCACTGATGCAAAATATTAATAAAATATTAACAGGTCATATAAACAAATATATTCAAAAGATTATATACCATGCACAATTTGAATTTATACTAGGAAGGCAGAGTTTGTTCAATTTTATAAAAATTATAGAATAGTATACCTTATTAATAACAAAAACAAAGAATATAATCATATCAACAAATGACAAAAATAGTTTTGACAAAAATTGAACATACTTCTTTTTAAAAGCTTAACAAGCACAGGAATAAATAGACCTTTCTTTAAGTTGGTAAATAATATCTAAAATGAAGAGCCAGCACTGCATGTAATGGAGAAATATTAGAAATCTTTCCAATAGATCAGAGGTAAAACAAAGATATCCGTAATCATCTATCATTTGGAAATTATTTTGGAAATTATAGCTATAGAGTTACAACAAGAAAATTAATTGGAGGGAATAACTACAGGCAAAAAAAGAAATAAAATCATTATTTTTTGTAGATGATGTAATGATTTAAATAGAGAATACTAAAGAGTCCACTAAACATTTATTTTAATAATAACTTCAGCAAAGTATTAGTATGTAAAATGAACTCACATAAATCATAAACCTTATTATATATTAAATTAGAACACAAAAGGAAGAAATAGAAAGACAAATTCCATTCAAAATAACTATGAAATATATAAGGGCATCCACCCATCAATACATGAATATAGGAATTACATAGATACAACTGCAAGACATTGTTTACAGAAATTTTTTTAAAAAGATTTTCATCATTGAAAAGTATCAATTATTCATATAAATATATAAAAATTAAAATGACAACACTATCTTAATAAATTTACATATTTGGGTCTAGTCACTTTATAAATCTAGAAGGATGATAAAATTCATCCAGCAGAACCAAAGATCAATAATCTCAAAAAGAAGAAAAAGTTTAAAGTAGGAAGAAAGGGGACTTAGCAGTACCATATCTCACACTATAATACAAAACAATAATCATCCAAATAATTTGGTGCTTGTTAAAAAAAAATTAGAGAAATTCATCACAGCACAAACTGTACAAGCAATATATGGAATCAGACTTAGAAGCATTTGATAAGCTCAAAGACCCAACTATTGACATAATGACTTGCTGATCAATAAAAACTGCTGGAAAGATTGGAAAATGGTGTTTCAGAAATTAGGTTTATATCAACAATTCGCATATTACCTCAACAAGTTTCAAATAGGCATGTAAAAAGATGCTTAATGGATCAATTAATTAATAGTGGATCAGGGAAAGAGATACTTTTGATACTACAAATAGGGATGAGAGTTTTTGACCAACCAAAGGAGAGAGGGGTTCACAGGCAATTAAATGGTCAGAGAGAGTCAAAGACAAATGGGCCAGCTTTGAAATTAACATGTTGAATTTTTATATATTTCATAAAAAAGCTATATGTGATAGAAATTAACAGTTACATACACTATACTCTTATCTGTTCTTTGCAGATAGAAATGTTCATGTTTAAAGAACAAAAACATGAGCAGTCAGGTATAACAGTGGATAGAGTGTCAGACCTGAAGTCAAAAATACTCATCTTTCTGAATGCAAATCTGATCTCAAGACACTGACTAGCTGTGTGACTCTGGGCAACTACCTTAAAAAACTGTTGCCTCAGTTTCTTCATTTGAAAATTGAGCTGGAGAAGGAAATGGAAAACCACTCCAGTATCTTTGCCAAGAACCAAGAATTGAAAAAGAATAACAAACAATTGAATAACAACAAAAAATTAATTTTAAAAAAATTATTTATGGTACATAGATGTCATAAAATATTTCTGTCGTTAAGAAATTATGCTTTTGAGGGATTCAGAAAAGCATTCAAAAGTTTACATGAGCTGATATAAAATACAATAAGAACTACAAAAACAATGTACACAATTACTTTAATAAATGGGAAGAATAACAATTTTAAAAAATCAAAACTGAATGTTCTGTCATAATAATGCATTGTTTACACTCTTAGAGAGCCAAGGAGGCAGGTTAACCTGGTGGATAGAGCACTGAACTCAGTCAGGATGATGTAGGTTCAATTCTCACTTCAGACTTTAATAGTCTTATAATCTGGACAAGCCATTTAAGCAGTCTGAGCCTGAGGCAAAAATAGAGATAATGATAATACTTACCTCACAGGGTGTCTGTGAGGAGCAAATAATATATGTAAAATGCTTTGCAAGTCTTAAAGGACTGAATAAGTTCTACTGCTGATGAAGAGGAAGGGGAGGAAGATGATGATAATAAAGGAGAAGAACACATCAATCAATCAAGAAAACTAACACTTCAGGATGAATATTGCAGATGGAGTTTTATTATCTTTTTTTTAATGTCAAAAGGACAAAAATCTCATCTTCTCTGACCGTAAGCACCTTGTCCAACTCTGCTTTGTATTCTAGTTATTTGTGTATATGAGGAATCTTCCCTACTAAACTGGAAGTTTATCTAAAGGTAGAAGCTCCATCTTACTTTTATCTCTCCCTCAAAATTCACATTGTGCTTGGCTTGTGTCTCTCTTATGAACATGTTTTATATTCTCTATCCTGCCACCAAGACAGAAATTTATCCATAATGTAGTAAATAAATCTTAGAGAACTGTCCAGACTTCAAGAGCTTGTTTTCTTATTCAGGGCGACACAACCTTTAGGAGTCAGAAAGAAATTCTGAACCCAGATTAAAAAAAAATCCACAATTCTAAACCATTCTTAAGTTGTAGATAAGAACACAGATCCAGAGAGTTTAAGTTTAGTTATAGATCATAGAATGAGTTAATAGCATAACCACAGAGCCAAGTGTTCTTACTCTGTCTTAATTTGCATTTCTCTAACAAGTAGTGATTTGGAACATTTTCAGATAGCTTTGATTTCTTCTTCTGAAAACTACCTCTTCATATCCTTTTACTATTTATCAATTAGTAAATAGCTCATGTTTTTAATAAACTTGAGTCAATTTTCTATATATTTGAGAAATAAGACCTATATCAAAAAAAACTAGCTGTAAAGAATAATTTCCTCCCAGTTTTCTACTTTTCTTCTAATCTTGGCTGCATTGCTTTTGTTTGTACGAAACCTTTTTAATGTGATGTAATCAAAATTATCCATTTTACGTCCCATAATGCTATTTCTTATTCAGTCAAAAATTCTTTCCTTATCCAAAGATCTGACAAGTTAACTATCCCTAGCTCTCCTAATTTGCTTACAATATTATGTCTTTATATCTAGATCATGTATCATTTTGACCTTATCTTGGCACATGATATGAAATGCAGCTGACCTCATATCTTATATAGGAAAAAGTTCCAGCATGAAGACCTGGATTCAAATTCTGCCTTTGATATTCACTTTCTGTATAACATCATACAAAGCAATAAAGTCCCCATACCTCACATTCCCATATTAAGATGAGGGGGATGAACTTGATGGTTTCTGATATCTTTTCCAATTCTACATTTAGGACCTTATAATAAGCATTTGTTTTACCACATTTCTTCTTGCATCTAAGCTTTTCACACAGATTCTCTCTGGTTGATCACACTGAGGGACATAGGAAGGTTCTCTCTGGCCTTCAATGACCAAGGCACCATTCATTCCTCCTTCCCTCCCTGAATCTCTCCACATTTCTCCATACTGCCTTGTAGCCAACTGGTCTCATTCATATGTCAAGATGAGAGAACTCGCCCTGGGTGCCAAAGTAAAGACTGTCCAGCTTGCAGATTTTAAATGTTTAGTTTGTTCCTTTGATGTTCAAGAAGAAAAATGGTCTCTGCAGAGCAATGTCAGCGGCTTTGGAGAGGGAATTTCCCTCAAAAGTGATCCTACACATTTCCATTATTGCATCCTTGGCATTTGGCTCCTTCCCAGGATAGTGGGCAAGTAAATCCAGCATGGGGGAGGGGAGACATCAATCAATAATCAGCAAATCAACAAGCATTTATTAAGCCCCCACTCTATGCCAGAAACTGTGCTGGATGCTAGAAACATAAGTATATAGATATATAAATAGCTTGAATACAAAATTTAAAAAGACAAAGTTGTTAAATACAAGATAGTTTTAGAAGGCTGTCGTTAGCAGTTGGGGACATCAAGAAAGGCTCATGCAGAAGATGATGCTCGAGCTGAATCTTAAAAGAAAAGAAGCAATCTCTTTAAGTGTCCACAATATGCCAGGTACCATGAGATATTCAGTGCTCTGTGGTATCAAGCAGCTTACTATTGTGGCAGGGAAGGGCATCTGACTCGAGCAGAGCAGAGCCGAGCGCCCTCCTTTTATCTCTTCATCCTGATTGGGAAGTCCTGATGCAAGAGCATTCCTAGTTTTTCATTCTTCTGGTTCTAAGGCACAGCCATGCCTGATGGAATAGCTTCTGCTAGGAGAGGGCAGCTCATTTCTCAGCAAGAGAAGAAAGCAAGCTGCAGGAAAGGTACTGCCCCCTTCCCACACACTCTGGCGGTCTTCTTGCAGAGACCGGATGATGGATGAATACAAGGATTCCTTTTTCAGGTAAAGGTTGAACCATGAATCCACTGAATCACTTCTAAGCAGGAAATTTTGTCCTTTAGTCATTCAGCTAGATGGTTTCTTTGTCAAAGAGGCAGCACAGCATAGGTAGCCTCCTTGACTTGGACTCAGGAGCTTCTGGGTTCAAATTCTGTCTCAGACACTAGTGTGGTCCTGAGCAGTTTGTTTCTATGGATGTCAATTTCTTCATCTTCAAAATGAGGGAAGAAAGGCATTGGACTCATAAGTTCCCCTCCAATTCTAAATCTGTCATCCTGTGTCCTCCATATATCTCCCTGATTCTCTGTCTCTGCACCTTTGTTAATGATGTGTTCTTCCCTGAACTCTCCTCCTGTATGTCTACCTGAATCTTGCTGAGGCAGTGTTCCTAATCGCTGTGAAACCTTCCTCAATCATTGCACCAAGCTCTTGGTTAGAAACCCCAAAGGAGTGATGCAGGCTTATAGCTAATTTGGTCACCAAAATGGACTACATGATGATAAAGGAAAGAAGGTAGGAAGGAAGGGAGGAAGGGAGGAAGGGAGGAAGGGAAGAAGGGAGGAAGGGAGGAAAGGAAGAAGGGAGGAAGGGAGGAAGGGAAGAAGGGAGGAAGGGAAGAAGGGAGGAAGGGAAGAAGGGAGGAAGGGAAGAAGGGAGGAAGGAAAAAAGGGAGGAAGGGAGGAAGGGAAGAAGGGAGGAAGGGAGGAAGGGAAGAAGGTAGGAAGGGAAGAAGGGAGGAAGGGAAGAAGGGAGGAAGGGAAAAAGGGAGGAAGGGAAGAAGGGAGGAAGGGAAGGAAGGCAGGGAGGGAGGGAGGAGAGGAAAAGAAAGAGGAAGGAAAGCAAAGCATTATTAAGTGGTTATTATGTGCCAGTTATTGTGTTAAGTGCTTTATAAGTATTATTTTATTTAATCCTTACAAATATTATGGGAAGTTGAGTTGCTATTATCATTCACTTTTATAATTGAAGAAGCTGAAGAAAACAAGGGTTAAGTGAACTGCCTAAAGTCACACAGTAAGTGTCTGCAGCTGAATTTGGGGGTAGAATGGGGAAAGATGGTGTTATTCCCAACAAAGTCTCTTTTTTTCCTAATCAGTATAGTCTAGGGACTATTGTTCCTTTTGCATTCAAGACAGAAAGTAACAATTCTGAATATGTCCTCTGAAGCCTAGACCACTGAAAATCTGAATTACAGAATTTAATATTTGAAAGAGTTCAAATAAATTTGATTCATACCAAAAACCAGTCATCTCACCATCTAGCCTTTGTCTGAGGATTTCCAGTGAGGAGACACCCACCACTTGAGATAGTCTAATATATTTTGAAATAGCTCTAATAGCCCTAAAGGAGAGTTTTCCTGACATTGACCTGAAATTTGCCTCTTTCCAACTTCTATTTATTGCTCTAGTTCAAAAAGAAGTCTAGTCCTTCTCCCATAAAACAGTTCTTAAAATACACAATCATTTCTCCTTTAAGTCCTCTCTTCTTCAGGCCATTCCTAGTTCCATCAACCTAAATTTATGTGATTTGAACCAAGGATATTCATCCTGGTTACCCTCCTCTGGAATCTCCTCAGTTTACCAATGTCCTTCCTAAAATGTGTTCTCCAGAATTAAATATGAAACTTTAAATGTGGTCTGGCCAGGGCAGAGTGCAGAGGGATTGTCATCTCTCTAGTCCTGGATATACCTCTCCTGATGAGACCTTGGATGCTGTTATCTTTCTAGATTGTCATATAATACTATTTAATTCACCAATACTCCCAAGCCCTTTTCAAAAAAACCTGCTATTTAGGTATGCCTTCCCCATCTTGTACAGATCAAATTGATTTTTTGAACCTAAGTGTAAAACTTTACATTTATTTCTAGTCAATTTCACCTAATTAGATTCTACTCCATATTCTAACCTCTCAAGATCTTTCTGAATCCTGATTCTAACATAGCTATTTTTCCAACTTTGCATCATCTGCAAACCTAATAAGCATTCTGTCTATGCTTCCCCCTCCCAATTTTCTGCTTTCCTACTCATCTTGGCTGTATTGTTTTTAGAAAAAAAATGTAATAATTATCTTTTTTTTACATTACTTAATACTGCCTGTCTCTTCTTTGGTCATAAATTCTTCCCCTATCCATGGATCTTACAGGAAAACTATTCCATGCTCCCCTAATTTGCTTGTGGTATTACCCTTTATGTCAAAATCACGTACCCATTTTGATCTTATCTTGGTATGCTCTATGAGATGTTGATCTATACCTAGTTTCTGCCAAATTGCTTTCCAATTTGTCTATAATTTATAGTCAGTTCCCTTCCCTTTTTGTTGAAAATCAGAACAATGTTTCTCTAACTGTTCACACTGTCCAGTACTTCACAGAATTTCAAAAGTAATGACAACTCAGCAATCATATCTCAGTTCTTTCTGTAAATTAGAATGTCATTCATTTGAGTCAGGTGATTTGAATTTTGCAATTGTAGCTATGTATCTCTTATTACCACTGTCTCTTATCTTGGATATAAATGCTCTATTAGCCATTTTAATATTGTCCTTTCCAGTCCTTGCTGAAACAGCAAGGTATCCTGAGGAAGAGAAAGGAGGCATATGCGCTGTAAAGTCACTATCACTGACAATTAGATGTTGGTAGAGGCTGCCTAAGAGTCTTCACCTGAGATCCCCAGAAATAACACTATCACAACCATCCAGTCACTGACATTGCTTCTAGTCTGGACCCTGTAGCCATCATCAATGGAATCAACTGTTGAGGAGATGGATCTTGGCAACTGAAATTAGAAATGCTACATCTCTTTATCCTCAGCAACCAAAGCTACTGAAGACCTAGGGAAGGGGGAAAGTTCTCACCATCAAATTCCTTGGTTACATCAAATGGCTCAATAGAAATGGACATGTTTTTTCTCAATGAAAATGACATTATAGAAGAAACATTACTATCTACTTTACTCCTACAACCCAAGTGCCACGGGGTATCTCTTTCTATATTAAAGTTGAACTATCATTTCCCAACATAATGTGAGATCCTTGAGATCAAAGACCATCTACATCTCTAAGCTTTTAGCACAATGCTTTGCACATAGAAAGTGCTTAATAAATGCTCTTTGATTGATTTCAATCTGCATCCTTACAGTATTATGCCATACTTGTGCCATTCCTTTCTTCTTCTGCATATTTTTTAAAAGTCTAAATTGGCTGGTAAGTTCCTTGTGTTTCCTCCTAATTAGAATTTTTCTCTTCATGCCTTCAGAATTCTATTTTTGTGAACTTTCCATCACTTTCAAACAGACTTCCAAAAAAACCTAAGTTTATATGATCCTATCTATCCTTTCTCTGAACCCTTTAAAATGGTTCCTAAAATCTGGGATGAATATATCCCGTAGCATTCCAAGATTCCTTCTCTTAATATTACAAATTCTAAAATGTAATCACTTTCCCCAAATATTTAATGATTTCCCTTGATCCACTAAAAGCAACTGAAAGTATTGTGTTTAGTTCTGGGGACATTTTAGGAAGGATATTGATAAACTGAAGAGAGTAGAGTCCAGGGAAGGCAATAAGGATGAATGACCTTGAATTCACTGTGTGTGAATCCAGATTGAAAGAACTGATGATGTTCAGCTTGAAAAAGAGGAGGCTTTGAGGATACATGACAGTTTCCTTCATGTATTTCAAGAATTGTCTGATGGAAAAATTAGGCCTGTTCTACTTGACATTGGAGGGTAAAACCCAGACCAATTGATAAGTTTTCAAGGAGGAAATCTAGGTTAGATGTCAGGAAACTTGATTCTGATACGATACTTTTCACCTTCCTTAAAATCTGATCAAGTCCATTCTTTTCAAACTGATCTCACTCCATTAAATTTATCACTGCATTTCAGGTGATGAGCCATTGCACTCATCACTCCCCATCTTCTCAGTCCAACCTAATCAGTAAACATTCTCTCAGTCTAGTAACTTTGGCACTCCGCAGTGAGAAGGATTTCTCTAAGTGACATCAGATGAAAACCCAACAAACAGTACCCACCTCGGCCTTGCCCCAACCCCCCAGAACCTTGTCATCAAGAGTCAGTGATGATGACAGACAGGGAAAGGTCAAATGAGTTGGCTTGAATGATTTATTGCTCAAATTAAACTAAAAAAAATTTGATGTTTATTCTCCAGAGTCCTGATAATAAAAATGTCTACAATCTACACAATCTCAGATATTATGTACACTCAAAATGGGTCTTTTGACCATGAGATAATAAAAAAAAAGTTTGTTGTATTTTTTATGAGAGTTCTATACAAGGGTTTTATCTGTATGGGACCAAAGCAAAGGGGGAAAAAAAGCCAATGCTCTCCTAGCAGCTGGCCCCAGCATCTGCTCGAGCCACAAAATGCAATTATATTACTCCCAAACGAGAAGTAAAAATATCTTGTTTCCAATACTCTTGGTTTTAAGACTCATACTTAATGTCCTCTGGGTATTTCAATGGTGCCAGATCTCTGTGTTATGTACTTTATTAGAGTTGTGTGAATGTCATATTAATGACTTCTAACCAACATGTTTACACTGAAAATAAATTCTCCCAGAATCCACCGCATACCTCACTTTGCAAGCAATAATTGGCCAGTAATTTTTAAAACAATAACCATTCAGGATCTCAAC
Organism: Sminthopsis crassicaudata; assembly: GCF_048593235.1. Classification (NCBI taxonomy): domain Eukaryota; kingdom Metazoa; phylum Chordata; class Mammalia; order Dasyuromorphia; family Dasyuridae; genus Sminthopsis; species Sminthopsis crassicaudata. The sequence continues at coordinate 624,540,499 of NC_133619.1, forward strand.
ACATGGTGTCTCTCTTTCTTCTTCCTTAAAAGGTTTCCTGTACAATGCTGATCCATCTCTGGAAGGATAAGAGTTCAAATCCTAAACACTGGAAACTCAGTGAACAGGACTTATTTAGAAATCCCTGTTTATCATGGATAAGTTTTGTTATGAAATAGAAGGCTGAGGTTAGGACTTCACTAAGAAATAGGGAACACTCCTCCCAACCCCCCCAGGGTGGATAAAGAATCCATCCATGAATATCTAAGGGAAGCAACCAACCATTGAAGAGCAAGCTTCTATGATTAGGGTTTAAATCATTAGTTTTCTCTAATTGGAGCCTAGAGTCAGCAAAATTACATTTAAAATCAGTGAATTTTTTATTGAATGTTATTTTGGTGAATTTTATTTTTATGATTTCAACAGAGAAGGTAAAAAAGGACAAGGAGGAAGAAAAAGAGAAGAAAAAGGAAAAAGTACCATCCCCTAATTTCTCTAGCTGAAGTTTTTCTTCAGCATTTTCTAGATCTTTTCTTTGCTTCTAATACATTCTCAGAATCCTTTGGATTTAAAGGAACCTTGGCAATTATCTTAGCTACCCTCCCTTCAATGAGAATCTTCTCTCACTGACAATCCCAAGAAGTGGTCAACCAGCCTCCATTTGCCCAGTGAAGGGGAAAGCTACTACCTCTCAAAGTAGCTCTTTCCAATTTAGAATAGTTTGAATTGTTAGTATTTCTTCATTAATTTTTTTTCTATCTCACAGGGATAGATAGTATATATCACATGACACATATCATTTAATATTTTAGTAGTCTAGCCAACTCTAAGATTCTTTTTTTTTAAATAATAGCTTTTATATTTCAAAATACATGCAAAAATAGTTTTCACCCTTGGAAAACCTTGTGTTCCAAATTTTTCTCCCTCCCTTGCGCCCACTTCTGCTAAACAGCAAGTAGTCCAATATATGTTAAACATGTACAATTCTACACATATTTCCATATTTATCATGTTGCACAAGAAAAATCAGGGGGGAAAATGGGGAAAAAATGAGAAAGAAAACAAAAAGCAAACAATAAACAAAAATGGTGAAAATACTATGTTATGATCCACACTCAGTCCCCACTGTCCTCTCTCTGCAAATGGCTCTCTCCTTCATAAGACCTTTGGAACTGGCCTAAATCACCTCATTGTTGATGAGAGCCACATCCATCAGAGCTGATCATCACATAATGTTGTTACTGTGAACAATGTTCTCTTGATTCTACTCATTCACTCAGCATCAGTTCCTGTAAGTCTCTCCAGGCTTCTCTGAAATCATTTGGTCGTTTCTTACCGAACAATAATATTCCGTAACATTCATATACCATAACATATTAAGCCATTCCCAATTGATGGGCATCCACTCAGTTTCCAGTTTCTTGCCACTACAAAAAGGGCTGCCACAAACATTTTTGTACATGTGGGTTCTTTTCCCTCTTTTATGATTTCTTTGGGATATAGGCCCAGTAAAGACCCTGCTGGATCAAAGGGTATACACAGTTCCATAGCCCTTTGAGCATAGTTCCAAATTGTTCTCCAGAATGGTTGGATCAATTCACAACTCCACCAACAATGTTTCAGTGTCCTAATTTTCCCATATCCCCTCCAACATTTGTCATTATTTTTCCTGTCATCTTACCCAATCTGAGAGATGTATAGTGGTACCTTAGCAACTCTAAGATTCTTAGGAGCCTTCTTAAAGAAGAATACTTTCTCTAAGAGAAAGAGCCAATTTGCTTTGGTAGAAGGAACTTCCTCCTCCAGAAATTCCCTAGACTAATGAAATCATAAGCCCAGTCTTTATTCTCAATTCCCTATCTCATACTTATGCACAAACTATAGCAACCCTCTTACATGTGAGTTTCTTGAGAACAGGGAAGATCTGGGTCATTTTTCTTCTTTTTTATCCCATGGCCAAGGAGTCAATCAATAAGCAGTTAAATTACAAAAGTACCAGTCATACTGCTAAGTACTAGGAATATAAAGAAAGATAAAAAATAGTTCCTGCCCTCAAGGAATTCACAGTCTAATGGAAAGACATTATGTAAATAACTACATATAAGCCAAAGATATGGTAAACTTGAAAGAATTTCAATGAGAAAACACTAGCATTAAGAGGAACCTTAATGCAGGGTCTAATAGATGGATGAATGGATGGGTGGGTGGGTGGGTGGATGGATGGATGGAAGGAACATTTATTAAACATTTTTATGTGCAAAGCATCATGCTAACAGCTAGGGTATATATAGAAGACTTAAGCAGCCCCTGCTTTCACAGAGCTACCATTCTAATGGCAGAGACAACATCTAGGGAAAGTTTCAGCTACAAATTAGATGGCAAAGCATTTAGGGTGTCACAGAAAGTCATTTCCAATGACCAAAAAAACCATTTCAGCATCCGATGTTGAATTATTTGACAGGGCCAAGGACTTCAGAAACAAGAACCTTCTTTTCTGGGTTGTCAGGAGCTGTGGCTGTAGCCCCTGAGGAGCAGTTACCCAGTTGCATCCCAAGATGATAGTTGGGGTCTGGAAATACTGCTATTTCTAAAGTTCTTGGGTTCGGGGTCCTGACTGTTCCAATCAGGGCCTGAGGAAAGAAGGCATTCAAGCTCTCCTGGCACATGCTACTACCTGTCTCTCCCAAGGTACTTTGCTACTTTAGTCAATGTTTAGTTAATTGAATAACTGTATAATGACTATAACAGCAACTAGAAGGGCAATGATGGAAGCAATGGTGATACTGGAGATCTGGACCCAGGCATCTCTTCCAAAGAATAATCAGTGATTTCTGATATACCATCAGTAGACTCTAAAAGATCTTCAAAAATAAGATAATGACCACAGGATTGCAGAATAGCAAATGTGGTCCCTAATCTTCAAAAAAAAAAAAAAAAAAAAAAAAAGGAAAGACTCTAGAATCTGCCAAATATAATCCAGTGAAATGGTGTTCAATATTCCCCCCAAAAAATTCTAAAATAGACTGTTAGAAAGAGAAGTAGTGATCACCCAGCAAAGGAATCAGTAACCACAAATAGCCAATATGGCTTCATCAAAAAAGGTCATTTCGGGCCCATCTCATTTCTTTTTTTTTTTTTTTTTTTTTGGGGGGGGGGGGACAAAGTTAATAACTTGAAACGCCAGCGGAATACAAGTTTACCTAGAACTTAGGCATTTGGTAAAATGTTTCCTGAGATGCTCAAGGAAAAGATGGCAGGATGTGGGCTAGGTGATTATAAATGAGGTGAATTTGGAAGTGAAAGGATGGGTAAACTCAAAGTCTGCTTCAAAGTCAACTTAGAAGGTGAAGTCTAATGGTGGGTCCAAGGACCTGTGCTTGGCTCTGAGCTGTTTAACACTTTTATCAGGGACATAGATAAAGGTGTGAAAGTCATATTTATGCAAATAAAAGCTATGGGGAAATAACTAACACCCTGCATGACAGTATAAGGATTAGAAAAAGTCTTGACAGGCCAGACCATTGTGCCTAATCTAACAAGATAAAATTCAATAAAGATAAATATAGAATCTTACAATTAAGTTCTAAAAACTCAATTTCCCAAATTCAAGATGGTGGAGACATGACTAGATCCCAGATCATTTGAAAAGTATGGAGAGATGGAGAAGGACAGTGAAGTCCTGATTGGATTTTATAACATATAATGCTGTAGGAGTAAAAAATCTCTTAGGCTTCCTGAAGAAAGCCTAGCATTCAAAGCCACAGAGGTGACAATCCATGTTGTATTCTGCTTTGGTCCATTACATTGTGTTCCATTTTGGACACTGAACCCCGAGCCTGTTCTGAAGATGGCAACTCAATAAAGGATTCTGGAAGAGAGGTTGATGGAATGAGGGGCATTTAGCTCAGAGAAGAGGACCGATGTGAGAGGTAGCCTTAGGTATTTGATGATCAGCCATGCAGAAAAGGGATCTGACTTTGCATCTTCAGTTCCTAGCACATAGTAGGCACTTAAATGCCTCTTGAATTTAACTGAATTCATTGGTTCTACTTCACCCCAGAGCACCAACCACGGATGGAAGTTGCAAAGAGGCAAATTAAGGTTTGATATAAGGAAGAATTTCATACCAATTAGAGCTATGTACTTTTGGATAGTAGGTAGTGGATTGTATTCACTGGAAGCCCTAAAGAAAAGACACTTTGACCATTTGTAGAGGAGAGATTTCTTAATCAAGTCATTAGGCTGATCAAGTGATCTATAGATTTAGAGCAGGAAAAGATCTTAAGAGGCTTAATTCTACAATCCCTGCCCTCAAGGGGTCATAACATGCAAACAACTTTGTACAAACAAGATTAGATAGAGTAAAACTTGTATTAAGCGACATCATAACTCTGATAAATGCAACAACTCATCATTACTTCAGAGGACTAATAATGAGATAGTTCCTTCTCAGTAGACAGGTGCAGAATAAGATATACCTTATCATTAATGGCTAACCTGGAATGTACTTCTTTCTTCTGAGGGATGATCTTTTGGAATGGGGGGTGGGGGGTAGCAGTTAAAAACTGTCACTTAGAAGAAAAAGTGATGTTCTTTAAAAAAAAGCATCACCAAAATATTTTTGAGCTGAACATCTTTTCTGTTAACATTCTATAAACCACAACATGGAAAGTGTCAAATAGCATCAATTGCAAATACACCATTCAGTGACTCCGCTTGGGCTGTTTCCCAGGAATGTATTTTGGAGAGGACGCCGTTTGGATGTTTGTTGGGAAGTGTCTGCTGTGTCAAAACAACAACAAGAAATATCAATAAATGTAATGATTTTTTAAAAAGGAAGACGATCACAAGAGCCAGTACATCAGTGTTCCAGTTGGGAGAGCAAAAATTAACTCCCTCTGGAATCCAATCCCTCAGCCTGTCTCAGCTGGTCCTCCTTTTGATTAAAGGATGCGCTCTCCAATCCAAGCACAGCTCTGCCCAGTGACCTTTGGTCTGTCACCAGGAATAGTCCAGACATACTTAGGAGGTAACTAGATGGCATGGCAGATAGAGAGATGATAGACTTAAATTTGGAAAGAAATAAGATTCAATTCTGTGTCAGACACTTATTAGTTATACAACCCCAGGCAAGTCACATAACCTTGTTGATCTTCAGTTTCCCCATCTGTGACATGAGGGAATTAGACCTATGGTCTCTTAAGGTCTCTTCCAGTTTTACATCTATGGTTCTATTATTCTATGAGAGATAGCTAAAGAGAGGGAGGTTATGCAAAGCCCTCTGAAACGTCCCATACATCCCCTACATGTGCTGGTCATCCTCCTGGCAAAATTATAAATTATAAATAGTCCTCCACTGCTTCCGTGTCAATATTTACTTCTACTTCTCAGCACCAAGACCATTATCTTGTCCCCAAATCTACCTCCTCACTTAGAGCCTCTTAGAATCTCTGTTTCCTTCTAGATGAAAACAAAAACAAAAACAAAAACAAAAACAAAAACAAAAACAAAAGCAAAAACAAAAACAAAAACAAAAGCAAAAACAAAAACAAAAACAAAAAAACAAAAAACAAATAAACAAACAAAAAAACATGATAAAGAAGATATGTCACTAGAATCAGATTTATAAAGACCTGGGTTCAAATACTGCTTCCTATTCACTATATGACCCTGAGAAAGTCACCGCATTGGTTCCTTAGCTGGAAAGGGGGGAGTTGGACTCAGTAGTTTTTAAAGTCCTGTCTAGCTCTCCTAGTCTCACTACCTTCAGGGGCTGATCCAGAGGTTTTTAACCTCTGTATATAATGAACCCCTTTGGTTGTCAGGTGAGATCTTTGGATCCTTTCTCAGAATCATGTTTTTAAATGCATTTAAAAAATAAGATAGGCTAACAAAAGAAACTGATTACATTGAAATTATATATATATACACACATATATGTATATATATATATGTATTACATATATTATATATATATATATATATATATATATATATATATATATATATATATATATATATATATATAACTCAAGTACAGACTCCAGGTTAGCAATCTGGGTGGTATATAGCTTCAAAGCAGAAGAGAGGAAGGAAAGTCTCACAGTCTAGTGGAAAAATCAGTTCCGGGACCCCCATTGTAGGTTCTCCATTGTAGGGCCATCCCACTTTCCCATGCTGGGTTCCCTCCATAAAAGAAAAGGGTCCAATTTAATGACCTTGAAGCTCTTTTCTAACTCTAACATTCTCTGACTGCTGTGAATAGGGACACTGAAGGGTGCAGAGCACAGACAGCAGAGATGGAGGGCCTCTGAGCAAGCCCCAGGGCTATTAACAATGATATTTCCTTTTTTAAAAAAAACACAAGCTCACAAACACCAAACCTTCCTCCCTACCAGCCACCCCCAAATCCAATAAAACTAATAAAAACAGAGGCAAGTCATCTTGAAATTAACACATCTCAGATACAAGCAGGAACCATTGATCAAAAGCTCCTATCTCCCCTCACAGCAGACAGCTCCACAGAGGTCCCAACACCCCATAATGGAATCCCATTATCTACAAAAGAAACTCATTCTGGAGGAGAGCCACAAACAAAGGGAACAGCGAAGGAAACTCCCAGAGACACGGCCTCCACCTCCTGGCCTGGTCTCCTCCAGAAATGGCACAAGGAAGCCTGGGAGGGGCCCATCACAAAGGGGGCAGGCTCCCCCTGAAGTCACAGATAAAGCAAGCTTGCTTGGGGAGGGGATCGCCTCCAACCCTCCCAGACGACTAAATGAGTAGGAATGTGACAGGCTAGGCAAGCCTGCCACTGGGTACTGAAGCCCTTTCACTTCTGTGGGCCATACACTGGATTAGCTGACCTCCAAGAGCTTTCCTGGGTCTGAATCGGTGATTCTGTGATCTTTGTGGAAGAAGTGTGTGAGAGAGTGTGTTTGAGAGAGAGAGAGAGAGAGAGAGAGAGAGAGAGAGAGAGAGAGAGAGAGAGAGAGAGAGAAAGAGAGAGAGAGAGAGAGACAGAGACAGAGACAGAGACAAGAGAGACAGAGACAGAGACAGACAGAGAGAAGAGACAGACAGACAGACAAACAGAGAGTGAGTGTGACTCTGTGTGTGTGTGTGTATTTACTTTCACTCCACCCCAGGATAATATTAGCTCCTTGAAGGTAAACATGCCTTCTATATTTCTTTCTCTTTTTTTTTATGTTTTTTAAATTAAAGCTTTTTATTTTTAAAATATATACATGGATAATTTTCAACGTTCACACTTACAAAACCTTGTGTTCTAATTTTTCCCTCCCTTCCCCCAAACTTGGATGGTAAGTGATCCAATATGTGTTAAACCCTTCTATGTTTGTAATAACTAGTGTCACACCTTAGACACACTTTCACTGCCTGGAAAAGTCTTTTACCAATTCAGGTAAAGATACACTTTTCAATTCACAGCCTTAGAAAGAGGGATTCTGAGAGTTAATGTCACACAGGCAAGATTTGAATCCACATTTCCTGACTCCGAAGCAGCTGTTCTATCCACCAGTCCATCCTGCCTTTTTGTTGAGCCAAACTTCATTGACCCCTGGAACTCAGGACATCACAGTCTCCCCAATTCCCTTCAACTTCACCTAATAAACAAGAGCACAGAAGAATCGCTGTGTCAGGTTCTACAACTGGAAGGGATCTCAAAGATTGCTTAGGTCCAATCCCCTCATTTCACTGAGGATAAAACCAAGGTTTACCACTGGGTCATTAATGGCTTGGGAGTCCAAACAGCACTGAGAGGATCCAGCTTCAGGCCCCCCGACTCCAAAACCGGGGTGTTTTCCCCTCCGCCAGAATCCCACCTGCTCCTTCCGCTGCTGACATTTGAAATGAAGAAGCTTTCTTGTTCAGCTGACTGCTTGCGCCTTGATTATAGGCCCTTGGGGGCCATTAAGAGATGAAAAGGTGTTTGGATTTCCTAAGTGTGTTTGGATTTCATAAGTCTTTCTCTTTTCAGACAAGAAGCCAGAGCTTAGAAACGACTTTCATATGTTAACACCTGTGATCAAGGCATCAAGCGTGATAAACACTCTCACACTGGCTTTGGGGGGACTAAAGTGTCAACAGAAGGAGAACTCCCGAAGTCGCCCAACTAATCGCTCCGGCCCGCTTTGCACATTCATCAGCGCCGGTCTTTGGAGACCCTAACATATGCACAGACACACGCGTCCTCCGTGACTCGCAGCCAACCATTACTCAGGAGCCAGCTGTGCACCTGGCCCAGGAATCCAGCCCAGGGACCCCCCTCCTCCCTTGCCCCCCAAAGAGGCCTTTGGTATCCATCATAAAATACACGTTAAGCAATCAGGGACACACCTTGGTAAGGGGCCACCTCCTCCAAAAAGCCCATCCTGATTCCCCCAGGGATCAGCTCTCTCTTCCCTCTGAAAATTCCATTGTGTCCTGTTCCATGTACTCAGCCCTTGCTTACCGGATACACATTGGAACTAACACATTAGATCCTAGAGGGGAAGAACTGTTCATTTTCTCTTCCTGAGAAGCTCAGTATCTTTGTGATCTTGAAGAAATCACTCAAACTCAGAAGCCCTAAGCAATTCTCTGAGACTACACATTGCCAGAGGTCTTAATATACATTGGAGGGGGAGCCTCCAGCTAGGGGTTCTCTCTAGCAATGAAATTACAGGTTCAATGCCTATTCCGTCCCCCTTGCTCAGTCAGTCCTTAGTGCCATGCCTAGCGCATAGTAGGTGCTTTTTAAAAAAAAAATTGATTGGGGCAGCTAGGTGATGCAGTGAATAAAGCACCAGCCCTGAAGTCAGGAGAACCTGAGTTTAAATCTGGTCTCTGACACTTAACACTGCCTGGCTGTGTGACCCTGAGCAAGTCACTTAACCCCAATTGCCTTAGCCAAAAAAAAAAAAAAAAAAAAGATGGTTGATTTAAATATAGAAATAGCAAGTTGTAAATAATAAATTTGCAGTTTCATGTGCAATCATTTTTGTATTATACTATATTATAAAAATAAAAATGCATGTTTTAGTCCATAAATTAAATTAAAAGTATTTTAAATGTTGGTTGAATTGAATCAAATTGAATACATCCAGCTTTACACTTAAAGGCTTTTAGGAAGCAGTACGGTAGTAAGAGGAAAGTGTTAGACCCAGAGTCAAGAAATCTGATATTTATAAACAAAACAAAATGCAGATCCAAATGGAGACTTAACAAGGAAATGCTAAATAATGAGTGGATCAAAGAACAGATTAAAAATTATGTAAAGATAATGATGAAAAATTGTGCTGAAATTTCTGGGATGCAATTGAACTCTTATTCCTGACACGTCTGTTATTGTCTTTCCCATAATACATAAGCTCCTTGAAGGCAGGGACTGTTTTATTTTTTTGTCCAATACTTTAGCATGATGTCAGTCATATAGAGGTTCTGGCTGATTTATTAATATGCTTGTAACCTTGGGTAAGGCATTTAATTTTTATAGAACTTCAGTTTATTCATCTGTAGTCATAAAACTTATTTGTTCTCATTATGAAATTGTTTGAACAAATTTTGGAAACTTGTCATTTTAACATTTTATTTTATCAATTTGCTTCTTGATTTCCTACGTCTATTTTACTTAATGTAGAATACATTTGTGAAGTCAGTTAAATCACCCAACTCACAGGATTTTTTTGAGGAAAGAACATTGTAAACTTTAAAATGATCTCTAACTGGGCTATGATTATTACAGGAAAACATAATGCTGTTAAGTTTGGCACATCACCCAAAAATAGGCAATATCCAGTGGAGAGCAACCAGGACGGGAAGGGGTTTCAAGTTCGTGGCCTCTGGGGTCAGGTGAAAAAAGTGGGGATATTTTCAGTAAGGAAAGACGACTCAGTGATAAGGTACAGGGAAATTAGGAGGTTCAAGTATTTGAAGGGCTGTCCCATTAGTCTCATTCTGATTGAGCCCAGAGGAAACCCAAAAGACCCCAGATAAAAGATATATATATATCTAGACCTGATATATGGGAAAACTTCTTATCAGTAAGAACTATCCCAAAGAGGAATGGGTTGTTTCCAGAGCCCTTTATTCAGTCTTCTAGCAAAGACCAAAAATATTTGTGTATTCATATGACTATATTGGATTTATATATGTATATATACATGTGTGTGTGTGTGTGTGTGTATATATATATATATGTATATATATAGATATATTTCACCATGTTTGACATATGCTGGATTGCTTGCCATCTGGGGGAGGGAAGGAAGGGGAGATTGGAACCCAAGATTTTGCAAGGGTCAACGTATCCTTGCATGTGTTTTGAAAATAAAAAGTGTCAATAAAAAATTAGTATTAATATACTAATTAAAGGGATTCTTGCTCAGGTAGGTATTGACCAGGCAGTATCCTTCCACCTTTGGGATTCTGTGATTTTGCAATTCTGTAATAATCCCAAATTAAACTAGTCAGATATGAGCCCCCCGCAAGGAGTCCCACTATTGATCTCCATTGTAATACTGAAGATAATAGGAATAGCTCAGCCAATTTCCCATGAATCCCCTTACCTCTAATAGAGCCCTCCTTGGGGGGTTCAGCTATGGCTGGGAGATGACTAGTGATGATGGCACAGAGTAAGTTCTACCAAGCTGGCAAGGACGAGTCTGGCGATAGACATATATGGGATATTCCATGATTGGCCAAGGTCATGCAGCCATTAAGTAGGAAATCAGAGGTGTTGGACCTTAGGTGTAATGAGTAGGAATTGACAGCCTCTATCATCCTCTTTCAATCCTAAAGTCCTCTAAGTCTGAGACCAACACAGACTGATACCTAAAGAAATGGGAAATTTTATAGCACCGTCCAAAAGTGCTGTAGGAGTCCAGGGAAGGGCACGATCAATGCAGAAGTGGGGGGATGGCCTTCCGGAGCAGAAAGAACATTTTCCCCAAATCGTCCAGCAGATAACTGGAAAATATCTCCCCTTCCTCTCCCCGGTCCTCACAAGTACGTTCCCAGCCCATTCTCCTCTAAAAAGGTGACATTGGTAATAAAATGAATGAAAAAAAAATCTATATTCTTTTGTTCCTTCCTCTGGTGAGGGGCTTTAAATCACTTTGGGATTTCTAATTATAGCCAGACAAAGGAAATGTAAAGATTCTCCATTCCGAAAGCTTTCACTCAAAGCCAAAATGGCTTTCATCTTGAAATGTGTCACTCAGAGAGGAAGTCGGGACAGCAGAGGGAGAGGCTGAAGAGATCTGTCTCAGAGGCACAGACCCAGGGGAGGTCATCACCTCCTGGGGGAGGAGGAGGTGATGAGGAGTCTTTAGTCTCCGCTAGCCACAGGCTCTGAACAGCAGTGAGGGTGGGGTGGGGTGGAGGGTGGCCAAGGCTTTCCTTGAGAACCGCCCACTCCCCAGTGGTACTGTAAGGAAAGCAGTTTGTATGATGTACAGCACTCTAGCAACACAAGCTGTTAGCACCGTTCTCGGAGTGTAACGGTGATGATTTATTCATATACTGGGTGTCCCAAAAGTCTTGGTGCGATTTTCTGCCATTAAAAGCTTAAAACTACACGAAGACTTTTGGGATGCTCCATATTCTCTTATTTTGGCGCTCACCACAAACGTGTGAAGTGGGTGCTATTATTATCCTTTTCTTGTAAAACGGAGAAACTGAGGCACTGAAAAGTTCAATGACAAGCCCAGGGTCCCACAAACAAGGCAGATCCAAGTCCAGGTCCGGTGCTCCTTCCACTGGGCCTCCAAAGCTGCCAGTTAAGGAGCTGGACTTGGAGTGAAAAAGACTTGGGTGTAAGTCTTGCTTTGGTCATTGAATGACAGTCTTGTTAGGTTTCAGTTTCCCCATCTTTAAAATGGGCATGTTAATAGCACCTGCCTCCTAGGGCCGTTGTAAGTTTGAAAGTAGATAATAAGAATAAAGTTGCAGTATACTCTAGCTAGGTGACCTGTAGCAGCCACTATAATTATCAAGGGCGGCTAGTATTTTTAACTCAGGTCATCTGAATCTCTCCCCAGACAAACCTCATTCATGGCTTCAACTCCAATTTCTATGCAGAAAATCCATAAATCTCTCTCTCTAGCCCTGACCTCTCTTTGGAACTCTTAATCTGCCTCGCTCTCATTTGCCACTATGTCTTAGTACACCTTGGTTCATCATTAAGACTGATCACATGGTAGGCACTCGATAAACAGGGAGCTGATTTATTGTCAAATCCAACTTTGGTTTTTGATTGCTATGCCTTAGTCTAAACTGCAATTGAATACAGATTGGAACAGAAACCAAAAAGTATATAAATTTTCTTGGACTAAATGATTTCTCTTAAGTCCCTGACAACTTTCAGTTTCATGAAGCCTCAGGGTCAAAGAAAAGTAGTTGAAATTTGGAGTCACAGAATCGAAATTTGAATCCCATTTCTGCTGCTAATTAGCAATTCTAGCTCTGATATTTACTGTCTTTGTGACCTTGGACACAGCCCTTAATTTCTCTGGGACTCAGAAGTTTGTTTGATCAAATGAAGGCATTGGATTGGGTGGTCTCGAGATCTTTTTCCTAGCTTTGAATTCTCTTTTATCTGAATGGCACTTTTCTATCTGGATATGTCATAAGCATCCCAAACTCCACACAACTAAACTCAAGCTTAATATCTTTTCCTCTAACCTACTGTTCCTGCTTCCTTTGCTCTTCTTGTGTACGACGCCAACATCCACTCCATTTCCCGTGTTTGTAACACTGGGGTTATCTGTGACTCTTCCCTGTTCCTCTCTTCTGATATCCATCAAAATACAAAATTTCTATAAAAATCACCTATATAATGGCTGTCCCATGCACTCCGTTCTCTCTATTACCCGTGCTTGCTATCCTAATATATAACATCATCTTTACCCGTTCCATGTTAATGCAATAGCCTAACCATTCTTCCCACCCCTGTTTTCCTTCCATCCCTCTCTGCATCTCATACCACTATGCAAATAATCTTTCTTATACACATAACTGTCCTGTCTCTTCTGCTCAAAAAAACCTTCAGTGGCTCCCTCTCCCCAAGTAAGCAAAGTTTAATCTTTTTACCCAGCATTCAAGGCCTGTGCAGACTGGCACAGTCTACTTTTCCAGCTTTACCTCTTACTATTAATATCCTCTGTGTACGCTATTCTCCAGCTGAACTGGACTAGTCTTTGTCCCTCAAAGCCAGGATGAGCTCTCCCACTTCCTTGCCTGTGCTAAAGCTTTTCCTTGTGCCTGAGATGCTCTCCCTCTTTTTACCTATTGAATATTTACCTATACTTTTATGCCCCATTCAATGGGGCCTCCTCACCCTCGCTCACCCCTCAAAGGGTCGTCCCACCTCTGACATTCTATAGTCTCAATTCCCTTTCAACTCTCAAATTCTCCTTCTTAAACTCTGTATGGTCTCAACACCCTGGATTCTAAGCTCCCTTCCAGTTCTGACACTGTGTCCCAACATTCTCTTCCCAGACCCTCCGACATTTCTATTCTCTGTTCTACAGGCCTTTCTGGCTCTCACATCCTGTGTTCCTACATTCCTTGTTCTAAAGGGTTTCCCAATCTGGAATTCTCTCTTCTAAGGCTTTCATAGCTCTTGCAGTTTATGATTATATGATAATTTTAGTCTCTGTTCCTCTGCCTCCTCCTAACAATAAAAAAGGACACAATCCAGACACATTTAGCAGCATGACCTTTAGGGACACTGTGGTTGGTTAAAATTGCATCCCCTGGCTCCCAAGAAGACATGCAATGTAGACAGTTTTCATTTGGTTCTGTCTGAATGGCCCTCTCAGCTACCCTGGGATTATGGACCACATTAAACCAGCAAACCAGCAAACTGAGAAGGCTAATAATGCATACTATTTCTCCCATCACTGGCCCTGGAAGGAGGCCTTTGGAGTCCTAATAAAGTTATAACTAACTCCCCCCTCGACATCCCAGAGTCCGTCATCTCAATTGGCTAGAGCTGGTGGCCGCCGAGACCAAGGTCGAAGGGTCGAACTCCAATTAGAATAGACTGACTCCTAGCATCAGCCTGTCAGGTAGCAAATCTGTGCCCTTGGACCCAAAGAGGGAGGAGGGACAGGTGAGAGATGGAACTACATCAGCACAAATCTGTCCCCGGTCCTGGAGAAAGAGCTCAAAAACAGTAACCTACTGGCAGTTAGGCCTCCCGTCAAAAGAAAAACAGCACATTCCCAGCTCAGTCGGACCACTCATTTCCATAATAACTTCCATGCAGGAAGGAGGGGAGCCACAGGAGCCATAAGGCCCTGCATTTCGGACATAAATTCTTCAGTTTAATAAGTCCCAGTCATTGTCCTCTTAAAGCTTCCTTCACTTATTTGGCTGAGCAAAGTCAATCTCTGCCAGAGCCAATAGGGACAGGGAGAAATATATAAGATACTGAGCTTAATCCATAACATTTGTGTTTAATGGTTAGATATTAATTGGCTTTTTTTAAGTGTATAAATCGGTCCATTTTCAGTCTTTGTAATCTGTTCATTCTCATTAATGAAGGGAGCAGTATTCGCCAGCAACTCCATTCTACACATCACCTTGTAAAACTACAGTCCATTTATTTTTAAAAAATAAAATAGATTTATCACTATTTGAAATACAGAAAGTCATTAAAATAATAATTAAAAACACAACTACAAGCACAATAAAAGTTTCATGATAATAAACTACATTTTAATGTGTATTAATTCCCTTAATGATTTACTCTATATGTCTTACAGGGTCAAATCAATGTCTGAACAAAAAAAAAAATTCAATTAAATCCTATTCACTGTATCTTTCAAGTGAGCCTATTGTTTGCTTTTGTTTCTTATCAAACCATTTGTCAGTTGTTCCTTGGTCCACCATTGCAAACGGGAGGGGGCATGTCAGCACCAAGGTCAGGAGAAATGGACTCTAGTCCTTCCCAAACTGTGTTCTCAACCTCAGGCGAATTCATGAGCTGTTTATGACCTTGTTAAATGAGGGGGGGAGGAAGAAGAAAGAAAAGGAAACAGAAGAAAGAGGGAAGTAGAAAAAGAAGGAAGAGAAGGGAAAAGGGAGGAAGAAAAAAGAAAGAAGAGAAGGAAAGAGAGAAGGAGGAAGGAGAAGAGGAAAAATATGGAAGGGAAGAGGGAAAAAAGGAAGAAGGTAAGAGAGTGGGGGAAAAATAAAAAGAAAGAATAAAGGGAAGGGAAAGAGGGAAGGAATGAGAGAGGAGGGAAGAAAATAAGGGGGAAAAGGTGGGATGGAAGGAAGGAGGAGAAAGAGAACAAGAGAAAGAGGGGGAGGAGGAAGCAAGTATGGTACCTTCTCCATACATAGCTTCAGTCCACCAGCCTTTGTTAACCACTTCCTCTCTCTTCTTCTCTCCCTCATCAGGCCCTAATCAAACCTGCTCTTCCACATGATAAGGACAGTGAGTTCCCCTAAAGAACAAATTGCTTCCATTCCAAGCTTCAGCCCGAGGCTCCAATTGTCCCTCTTTATCCTCCCTTTCCCAGAGCATACAAAGCATATTCTCCTTTCCTTCTAGCGTTCCATGCATCTGAGCATACTGAGATTTTCAACTGAGGCTGAAAGCACGTTGACCTCAGGTCTCTGGTCATCACAAAGCCTTTTCAGCTTCTGAACTGTATTTCAAGATGGGAAGGGGGAAGAAAACACAAAAGGCAACAACTTCTGCATTGGAAGAAAAGTCTAAATGGAACTAGAAACCATCACAAGTGGAATGGAGGGTGAAGACTATTGACCCAATGTCTTAGAGCACTTCCTATGCATCAGGAGACTAAAGACCTAGTCCTAAGTCTGAGCATTATCTTCTTCCCCAAACAAATCCCTCTTCCAAACTTCCCTTTCCACCGAGTCCCTCAGGTTTTTAGTCCTTTAGGTTCCCAACTTTGAAGTCATTCTGACCTCTTCCCTCCCCCATACAGCCAACCAATCATCAAGTCTAAGCGATTCCCCCTTCACATCTCCCACCCAACCTGAGGTTAGTAGAGGCGATCAGAGAAGACTTCTATGAAAAGCCGCATGACTCTTTTCAAATGGTCTCGGTTCTTCCTCATTTGTGTACACATCACATTTCAGAAGAGATGCTAAATTTTAGGATAGGGATCTGTTTTTGTTTTCTCTTGGTGTCCAGCACTCCAGCTGGTGCCAGAATTCTCTTTGTGTGTGAGATTGCTTATCTAGACCTCTCTCGACTTTGAGAATTACACTGACTTACACCCCTGATCTACAGGAGGAAGAGGAGATGGTCTACATAGACAGAAAAGACCACCATTTCTTGAGACTCCAACGTGAATGGAAGAGTTAATGAGGTTAGCCACAGGTACCTACAACTCCCTTCACACCCAGGAAACAAGGGGGAGTGAAGGCTTCTTTCTTCTGAATGACACAGAACAAAGTCTTCCAAGGGATCACAGTTTGGCCCCCAAAATATCAGCATCATCAGAGAGGGATCAGCCATCGAGGAGAGAGCCCCGTTCTGGGTGAACAGCTCTGGAAATTAGAGGCAACATGAAAGGGAGAAAAAGGTTCTCTCTCATTAACTGAGATGGCCTCACGCTGATGCAGAGCTTTTCAAGTCTCCACAGAACAATCTGTTTTTAAAAATATAGGTGCAATTTGGGCCTGTGGTTAATACTGTTTAATTTTATTTTTTGACTGTGTAATATTTCCCCAGACTGGGGCTGGTTTGGTCTCTCTAGGAAAAGAGACAATCAGATATTCAAGTGGGAAGGGGTAATAAAGACCAATTCCCATGATCCCAATTTATAGATGGGGAAATTTGGTTTAAAAGTTAAGAAACATACCCACACAACTAGGTTGTGGGTAAGCCCAGATCTAGAACCCAGGTCTCTCGAATAGAACCAGTCAAGGTCATTTCATAGGTTTAAAGGGTTTAGAGCTGGAAGGAATCTCTGAGAAATCTTAATTCCTGAGCATTGAGCAAATCACTTAATTTCCCTAAGCCTCAGTTTTCTTATCTGTAAAATGGATTTCATAAGGGCATCTACATCATAGAGTTGTTGAAGACTCAAATAAGTTAAAATACGCCAATCAGTCAGCAAGCATATGTTAAGTGCCTACTCTATGCAAGATATTATGTTAAGTGCTGAGAGGGGCCCTTTATACAGCCCCTACTCTCAAGGAGTTTAAAATAATGCTCATATGGGGGCTGTTACTATTATTATTTGGATCTTAGTAAGCAAGGAGAAAGACAGGGGGAAAAATAATTATAAAAAGGAGGAAGAGTGGAAAGAGAAGGAGAAGAAGAAAGGAAAAAAAGAAGGGAGAAATGGAGTCAGAGAGACAGAGGGGGGAAAGGAGGAAGATAACAGAAGAAAGAAAGAGGGTGAAATAGAGAGAAAATTAAAGAGAGGGATGGTGGGAAAGAGAGAAGCAGAAAGAGGGGAGGCAGAGGCAGACAACGAGATAAAAAGTATGATTGTTTCTGATTGGGAGGGAGAGAATTTCGTGGACAAGATAGCTTTGATCTGGACCTTGAAACACAGGTAAAATTTTAACAGGTAGAGGAGGGGTAGATATGGAGAGTTACAAGTATAGGGCAACTTGTTAGCAAAGGCTCAAAGGTAGGAAAGGAAAAAAGCAACACATTTGTGATTCAAACCTGTCATGTTGGAGATGCTGAACATGATCTTGGACAGCCCCAAAGATTTGACTTCCTCCTTGTGCTTCCATTTTCCAGCATTAACAAAGGGACAAATACATGTCCCACATTTCTCCCTCACTAACCTGTCACAATCTCTTTGAGCTAAGTATGTTATCTTTTTGTGGAAAAGTGGATATTCCCAAAACTGAGAAATGTAGAAAGAATGATCTTTGGGGTCTTGGGCAATGTGGAAACAATAAGAGGGTATAGGACAGAGCGGGAAAGGGGAAGAATAATTGGATGAGAGAATTTCTGAGGATCTCTGCAAATAATCATTGATACTGACAAATGAGAAATGGATAAAGGAAAAGACATTGACAGGGACTATCGCGATTTTCTAGAAAAGCTTTATCGCTATAATACAATCAGCACAATGAGGAGGTCAAAAGAACCTTAGCTATTAAATACTTGATGTCCTTATTGAGTGCAAAGACATGAGATGTGGCTGCCAAGGTCAACACCAATTTATAATATCAATTCATTTGCAAATCTTTATGGAGGAGGTTAGCAGAGGATTATAAGCATCATTGCCTCTCAAAACAGTGAAGAGATGTGGAGGGGAAAACAAGGTTGCACCAGGCTTGGCACAGAGCCCCAACTATGCTAACTCATCCCAAGAGCACTGATAGATAAAACTGAAAAGAGGATAACAAAAATAATTGAACTAGGAGCAGTATGTAGAAGTTACAGATAGGCAAATTCCAGTTTTAAGATCAGAAAAGAAATTTTAAAAATAAAGGTTTTTCTCAAACATGGAATGAAGTACTTCAAGAAGCAGTTAATCTGCCACCATTGGAGGTCTTCAAGAAGAGGCTTAATAAGCATTTATAGAGGACATTGTGACAGGGACTGTTTTGGGGGATGGCTTGGAGTAGATGGCCTCTGAGGTCCCTTCCAACTCTAAAGCTCTGCAAATTCTGTAAAATAACCTTTTTTAAAAGCTATCTTTTTAATGTCAATATGCTTACATTTGGCCTATATAACCGCAAAGCATTGATTGCTACAACCACAAAAGAATAAAAATTCTGGCTCAAAGGGCAATGGAGAGACCCATGATGGACACAAGTAGATTGCGCCCTACAACCAACAGTGATTTGTAGGCAAGAAATGGTCTAAAAGATAGCAGTCAGCAACTATATGGCCAGAAAGGAACAATGACCAGTTACGCATTGAGGAAGTTGTAGAGTTGCGTAGCTATCCACAGAAAGTAAAAAGAACAGGGTTTTAGAAGCCCTCTTCTAAAACTTTCTGTCATGGATCCCCTTAAACAGTTTGGTGAAACCCATGGGTCCCTTCTCAGAATGATGTTTGTAAATCCATAAAGCAGAGAGGATTACAAAGAAAAAAGTTATATTGAAATAGTTATAAAATGTAATATAATATAAAATATGGACCCCAGGTTAAGAAACCCTGTCCTATTGGAAGGGCACTAGTGCATGAGATTTGTTGTTATTCATGCCTGCCTCTTGCTAACCCCACTTGGGGTTTTCTTGGCAGAGATCCCAGAAGGGTCTGCCCTTTACTTCTCCAGCTCATTTTACAGATGAGGAAACTGAGGCAAGTGACTTGACTTGGCCAGAGTCACAGCTAGTAAGTGTCTGAGGCTGAATTTGAACTCAGGAAGATTTGTCTACCTGATCTTCAAGCCAAAGGCTCTGTTCACTATGGTACCTTGTAGCTGCCCTAGAACACGGGGTACAGTTTATATATAGGAGGATAAAGCCCAACACCCTCCAGGAAAGAAAGGCCATGGAGAGAAGGCAATCTGTACCAGCGAAGGGAGTGCCCGCATCCACCAAATCAAGTATTTGGTATATAAGTGTGCATTTGCCCTACTATTTCACCCTGATGATTTCTGAGTTTTCCCCTCTGCTCTCTGGCTACCCTTTTTTATCTGTTAGTTCCCCCCAATTAGAATCTGAACTAATTAAAAGGAGCAATTATCTTACTTTTTTCTATTTGTATCCCCAGTTGTTGGAGTAGTGCTTGGCAATTAATAAGTATTTAATAAACATTTTGCTTCTCCTGACCACACTGACAAGGAAGGGTTTACAGAAACTAGTAGTTCCATTTTACAGATGAAGTGACTTTCATGCAATTAGTGTCAGAAAAGTAAGATTTAAGCTTTATTCATAAATTAATAATAATAACAAACTAGCATTTCTATAGCACTTTAAGGTTGGTAAAGTACTCTGCATTTACTATTTTATTTGATTCTCACAACACCCCTAGAAAGTAAATGACAGTACTTCTTTTATAGATGAGGAAACTGAGGCAGATACAGTCCAAAAATGATTTGCCCAGGCTCTGTGGCTGGTTTTGAAGTCAGATTTCCTGACTCAAGTTAAGCACCATATCTGTTATATCTCTCACAGTATAGAATGGAAGGGAAAGACCTAGAGTGAGGTTTAGGAGAGCCTTCAGTTCTTTTTTTTCTTCTCTTTTTTATTGTAGTAAGCTCATTTATTTTTAAAAATAATGTATCATGTTGGAAGAGAAAAATCAAGAGCAAAAAGAATAAACCATGGGAGAGAGAAAAAAAAAAAGAAGTGAACATAGCACCTGTTAATTTACATCCAATCTCCTTAGTTCTTCTCTAGTTGCAGATGACATTTTCAGTCCAAGGTTTATTGGAATTGGAATTGCTTTAGATCACGGAACCACTGAGAAGAACCAAGCCTTTCATAGTCGATGATCGCACATTCTTGCTGTTACTGGTAACAGCAACATATTTCTGGTTTTGCTTGTTTCACTCACCATCAGTTCATGTAAATCTTTCCAGGCCTTTCTAAAATCAGCTTGTTTGTCACTTTTTATAGAACAATAATATTCCATTACCTTCATGTACCACAAGTTGTTTAGCCATTTTCCAAATGATGGACATCTACTCTTTTTCCAATTCTTTGCTAACACAAAAAGGGCTACTACAAACATTTTGCCCATTTTCTCCTCCTTTATGATTTCTTTGGGATACAGAAACAGTAATGGTACTGCTGGGTCAAAGGTATGCACAGTTTGACAGCCCTTTGCTCTCTAGAATGGTTGGATCAGTTCACAACTCCAGCAACAATGTATTAGTGTCCCAGTTTTCTCACATCCTCTCCAACATTTATCATTATCTTTTCCTGTCATTTTAGCCAATTTTAACAGTGTGAGGTGGTATCTCAGAGCTATTTTAATTTGAATTTCTCTAATCAATAGTGATTTAAAGCATTTTTTCATATGACTATAGATGGCTTTAGTTTCATCATCTGAAAATTGTTCATATCTTTTAACCATCTATCAATTGGGGAATAACTTGTATTCTTATAAATTTAACACAGTTCTCTGTATATTTTAGAAATGAGACCTTTAACAGAAATACTGGTGGTAAAGATTTTTCCCAGCTTTGTACTTTCCTTTTAATCTTGTTTCTGTGGATTTTGTTTGTGCAAAACCTTTTTAATTTAATATAACCAAAGTTATCCATGTTACCTTTCATAATGTTCTCTAGTTCTTCTGTGGTCATAA
Source organism: Sminthopsis crassicaudata (assembly GCF_048593235.1). NCBI lineage: Eukaryota > Metazoa > Chordata > Mammalia > Dasyuromorphia > Dasyuridae > Sminthopsis > Sminthopsis crassicaudata. Next base: position 624,561,695 of record NC_133619.1, read on the forward strand.
ATTCCTCTCTTCTCCAAAGATCTGAAAGGTAAATTATCCCTTGCTCTCCTAATTTGTTTATGGTATCATCCTATATGCCCAAATCATATATCCATTTTGACCTCTTTTTGGTATGGGGTGTGAGATGTATGTTTATGCCAAGTTTCTAACATATTATTTTTGGGTTTTCCCAGAAATTTTTGTCAAATAGTGAGTTCTTATTCCAGAAGCTGGAGTTTGAGGGTTTATCAAATACTAGATTGCTATAGGCCTTGATTATAGTGTCATGTGTGTCTAATCTATTCCCCTGATCCACCACTCTGTTTCTTAGCCAATACCAAATTCTTTTGATGACTGCTGCTTTATAATATAGTTTTAGATTTGGTACTGCCAACCCACCATACTGTGTATTTTTCTTTCATTAATCCCCTTGACCTTTTGTTCTTCCAGATGAATTTCCTTATTATTTTTTCTAGTTCTATAAAATAATGTTTTGGCAGTTTGATTGCTATGGCACTGAAGAAGAAGACCAATTTAGACAGTATTGTCATTTTTATTATATTTGCTCGGCCTAGTCATGAACAATTGATATTTTTCCAATTGCTTAGATCTGATTTTATTTGTGTGAGAAGTGTTTTGTAATGGTCTTTTTATAGTTCTTGGGTTTGTCTTGGCAGGTGATCTCCAAATATTTTATTTTGTCTACAGTGATTTTAAATGGGATTTCTCTCTCTTCCTTGCTGATGATGGGCTTTGTCAGTAATATATAGAAACGCTGAAGATTTGTGTGGGTTTATTTTATATCCTGCAACTTTGCTAAAGCTGTGAATTGTTTCCAGTAGATTTATGGATGATTTTCTAGGATTCTCTAAGCATATCATCATATCTGCAAAGAGTGATAGTTTTATTTTCTCATTGCCTATTCTAATTTCTTTAATTTCTTTTTCTTTTCTTATCGCTAAAGCCAACATTTTTAGTGCAATGTCGAATAATAGTGGTGATAATGGGCATTCTCATTTCACTCCTCCTCAGTTCTAATCCTATCTCTAACAATTAATAGTTGTATGAATATTGATAAATCGCAGAACTACATTGAGCCTCAATTTCCCCATTTGTTGAATGGGGAGTAATAATAACTGGGGAACCTACCTCATGTTACAGATGATAAAAAGCAAATAAAATAACATTTGTGAAGGGTATTGTAAACCTTTAAGTCCCATAAAAAGTCATACATTCTCATTATAAAGATGTAGCTATAAAAACATGCTTGGTAACCACATTTGGCCAAATGAGTTTTTCAGAAGGGAGAATTGGTGGAAAGAGGGAAAGATGTTCATCTGTGTCATTCTTTTTCCCTCATAGCAATTGAGGTTAAGTGACTTGTCCAGGATCATACAGCTAGTAAGTGTCAAGTATCGAGGCCAGTACTCCCAAGTTCAGGCTGGTATTCTACCCACTGTGCCACCTCCTGCCCCTCATCCATGTCCTTCTAAAGAAAAAGCCAGAGGTTCCACCTGCTTCTGCCCTGAAGGAACCCCAAGCAAGATCCTTCATTTCTGCCCACAGCAGAGCTGGCTAGTCCAACAACAGTCTCATACAGCCTTGACTTCTTTCCTGAGTCCAATAAAGTGTTTTTACTTTATTTGCCCAGATAATTTGTAAATGGATTTTTCAATAACAAATCCAGACCTCAGGACCCATAATGGATTTCCTACAGTCCTTCACATGGGGCATATTCATCTCTGTTACTATTTTCCCAGCACAGAAAAATAGCCTTTTCTTTAAGACCCCAATGTCCCAGCTTCATATAAACACAAATACAAATAGTCTGAGTCTCACCCTAAAATGGATCACAGTGCTTTGAGATCTTCTAACAGAGATTTGGAGACAAGGACACTTCAGTAAAGGGGCCAGATAAAAGTGTGATCCAGCTTGGAAGTTGAATTCTGCTTGTGGCAGAAGAGTCAAGGAGAGAGAAAGACTGGGAGCCCTCCCCCCATTGCATCCTCTTGAGAGAACAGAAGACACTCAAACTTTCCAAATTCCTCCTCCCACTTCCACTATTTCAAATTCACATAAGTACACACAATGTCCATGAACTTGCAAACAGTCTCAAGCCCTGCCATGTAGATTAGAATTAGATATTTAAATCACTTCTTGATAAACAGGGAACAAATACATTTTTGGCCTGATAGAATCAAGCCCCAAGTCTCCCTTCTCTTGCCCTCCATCTTTCACTCAGCAGTCAGTTGATTTTCTTAAAGCACAAATAGGCTGTTACTCTCCTGCTCAAAAAGCTTCACCAGCTCCCTAGTGCTTGTAGGATAAAATACAAATAGCATTAAGAACCATTCACAATCGGACTCCAGCATGTTTCCAGTCCACAGGAATCCTTTCCTGGTCTCCCTTCCTTCTCTTGATAATCTCCAATTTACAATAGCTATAGCTTGTTTGCACATAGTTTTTAAATATGTCTCCATTCTCCTCCATCCCCATTAGATTGTAAGTTCTTTGAAATCAAGGAGTGTCTTTTACCTTTCTTTGTATCTGCAGGGCTTAGCAAAGAACCTGATATAATTTAAATGTTTCAATGCTTATTAGCTGACTGGTTTCATATTACTCCTTTCCATGCACATTCTATGTTCTAGGCCATCTGGCACACACACTGCCCTTCAAACACAACATTCCATGACTGTTCCATTGTCCATAAAGTATTCTGCACACCCTTTTCCCACCTTTTTGTAATCCCCTTAAAGCTCCACTCAAAAACAATGGTTTTCCTGATCCCATGAGATGTTAACATTTCTACCCAGTGGGTAAGGTAGCTAGGGGTGGGAGAAGGAGACAGTGAAAAGAGCTCTGGGCCTGGAGTCAGGAGGACCCGAGTCCAAATTTGGCTTCAATCCCATCACTTCATCCTGTTTGCCTCAGTTTCCTCACCTATAAAATGAGCAAGAGAAGGAAATGGCAAATCACTTTAGTATCTTTGCCAAGAAAATCCCAAATGAGATCACAGTCAGAAATGACTGAATAAAAACTCTGCACATGTTGGCTCTCCCAAGAGAACGTAAGCTCCTTAAGGACAAGGACTTTTTCTTTTTGTCTTTGTTTACTCATCACAGTCTGTCACATGGTAGGAACTTAAACACACAATGAATTGAATTGAATCTCTTATTCCTCCCTATATATACTGTAACTATTTATGAAGACAAGGCTGGTATTTCATAGGCCTTGAGCCTTCAAGCCAGAAGGAAATTTAGGAATCATCTAAAACAGCTCCCTCATTTTGCAAGTGAAGAAATAAGAAGTTAAGTGGTCCAAAGTCACAAGGGTGATAAGTGATAAAGCAAAGATTTGAATCCAGATTCCAAAACTCAGAAATGAGAATCATTTGAATTGCACCATTCCTGGCACTATTACCACTAAAAGTTTACAAAATTAGATATAATTTGTATTTGTACGGAATTTTAAAGTTTGTAAAGCACAACTTAGGCTATTCACTTGATTTCAATATATGTAAATGTCATAAACATATTAAAATGTTAGCTATACCTATACATGTATAAACTGCATATATATATATATATATATATATATATACATATATATATATATATGTGTGTATATGTAATACATAAACACAAGATTTATACACACATGCCTTGAGGTGATGGTAGTTGTTTTAAGATGAATAATAGGCTTTTAAGTGCTTAGGAAAAACCATGGATAGACTTCAACTTTAGCATTGATACTTTGTATGCCGTCAGAAGTTTTGCCCAATCGCCCAAAATGGGTGATGTCTATGGCACTTTTCTGTTTTAGAAATGACTATTGCAGGAAGCAAATTTTGATATTCTGAGAGCAATAAGATGCCTGGGCTGACTTCTGGGGTGATTGTTGGCCAAGGAAGCAGAAAATCCACCTGAAGTTATTAAAATAAGAGATCATTTTTACCAGGGATGCTCATGTCTATATAGACAGATAGGCACATTTGTGACATGCAAAGGTGACATTTAAAAAACCTGTAAGAAGGGATAGTGTGGAAAGGTAAGTCTATATGTGGCCCATCAAGGGAAGAAGCCAGAGATCCTGCTTTCTTGGAGCATGGGACTGAGTTCCTCCCTAGGGAAATCACAGAACTCAGATCAGCAGAATTGGATGCTGTCACATAAAGGGTTCTGCCAGCTATGTGTATGTGTGTTTGGGTAGCAGCCTGGCACAATAAAGAAGGCCAGCCTTGAAGTCGGGAAGGTGTGAGTTCCCTCAGTCTCACCCGGTGCCCCAGGCAATCTCTAAAACTGTAAATTACCAATGAGCTGCCAATCTACATTGTTAGAATATATTTATATACTAAGGCTTCCCTATATACAAGTCTAAACTCAAATACATACACACATATGTACATACAGTTACCTGTATATACATACATATATATATAAATAAGGGGCATCCAGGTGGCACAATGCATACACTACTTGGCCTGGAGTCAGGAAAACTCATTTTTTTAGTTCAAATTCAGCCTCAGACACCTCCTAGCTGGCTGAGCCTGGGCAAGTCACTTCACCCTATTTGCCTCAGTTTCTTTTTCTGTAAAATGAGCTGGAGAAGGAAATGACAAAACCACTCCAGTATTTCTATCAAGAAAACTCCAAATAGAATTATTTAGGGTTATACACAACTGAAATGACTAAACAATAAATTAATGAAGGGATAAGAAGCAGAGGGGATGGGGGAGGGAGAGGACAATAAGGCAAGCAATGGAAGGATTGTAGGTTTTGACTCAGACCCGAGTCCTAACTTTACTATCAGCTTCCTTCCCTCTTGGATTTCAATTTCCTCATCTATAAAATGGCAAGCCTGGACATGATGATCAGTTAAGTCCTGGTCTCTGGGATGTAGGGCCCTGTTTCCTTTAAGGAGGGAAAGCTATGAACGTAGACTTCACTGCCTAGGACTGAGAAGATCCATCCTAGGGAACGGCTTGGGACAGAGAAGTGAGCAACCTGCCCCTAATCAGCTAGTATCAGAGGCAAGATTTAAACGTCCATGCTTTCCTAACTCCAAGCCCAGAGCTCTATCCATTGTATCCATTGTGTGGCTCTTGGGTTTTGAGATGACATCCAAATGAGATATGGAAGGCACAGGGAGATCAGTATTGTCATATGCTCAGGGGCCATCTATCTCTGCAAAGGTAAAATTCAGTCATTTTTCTTGCAGCTTAAGACACTGGGGTAGAACAATCCCGGATCTGAGGCCCCCAGACCTCACCTTTGGAGGTCCCTGTTTGCCTGCTGTGACAGTCCCTGCCTGTGACTCCACAGCTTCACTTTCCCCTCCTCCTCATGTTTTATTCAGACTGTCCAAACAATCGCGGTACCTTGGACAGCTCCCAGATGACTGTCTACAATGTAGAGGAGGTTAAACTAATAAGACCTTTCTCACTGTCTTCATGTTCAACCTGAATTCTACCCATTCATTCTAAATGCAGAGAAACAGTGACCATCTCCCCGAGAGCTTTACAAGTATTTGTAAATGGTGAGGGGAGAGGAAGAAAGGAACTTCACCAAGAAGATTGAAAGGCTTTTACACACAGACTCTTGGAGAGGTAGAGGGAGAAAATGACTCATGAGAACTTGGGTTCAAATCCCAGATACCCTGTTCTCTTATTTTTATTATTATTATAAGATCATTTATTCTCTGTGTGACCTTGGCCAAATTACTTATTAACTCTTTGAGCTTCCGTGTTCTTATCTTTAAAAAACAACAGCAAAGAGTTAAGACAGGATGAATTAGCTTTAAATTCAAGTTCTAAGTCTATAATCTGATGCTGTTTCCTCATTGGGGTACCAATCATTCCTTTCCCTTTAGCAAACGCTTTTGATTCAGCACGTCCAAAATTACCCATTCATTTTCTCTCTTCTCTCCCTTCCTACCCACTGCTCTGCTACATTCTCCTGCTGCCTCATTGGACAGAGATTTAGCCACCCTGTACTTGTCAGTTCAAAGCAGAACAACATGTCTGACTCTCATTTCTATATGAAATACAAATGAAAATGTCAAGGAAGGCATTTTACATTCCTAGATTCTTTCATTAAGAATTAATATTTTCTATTTTTCTTTTTTAAAAAAAAGAGTGTTATGAGGAATGACTTTTTGAAAGGAGAGAATGAAGGGGAAATAGGAGGAAATCTAAATCTAGACGTTGAAGACAAAAGATATCAATAAAAATCTACTCATGGGATTTTTTAAAGGGTACAAAAATGTTAGAAACCTACAAAAATATTACTAAGAGAATTACTACATAGTTTTCTAAATTCCTCTGTTTGGCATTAAAGTCCTTCCCAACTTAAATCCTTCCTATTTTTTCAATTTCCGTATATGTTCCTCCCTTTCCACACACACTACTGGTACGGGTCTTCCTCACACATAATATTCACTTTCCCATTTCTTAGGTTTTGCTATCTGCAGTACCTGAAATGTACTCCCACTTTACGTCTACCAATTGGTATCGCTGGCTTCCTATCAAGCACTAGAGTCACCAGAATACAGTCCCCTTCTTTGGTCCCATGCTAGTAACTCCCTAGCTAAGGTTACCTTCTATCTGCTTTCCATGTGTCTTATATATACAGATATAGATGTCTCCCCTGATATATCCTTGCAGAATCTTGCAAAGCACTATAGGAAGATAATAAGCTCCTTGAGAGCAGGAACTGTTTCAGCTTTGTCCTTATAGACCCACTGGTATAGGGTGCCTAGCACACAGTATGTGCTCAATAACTGCTTGCCTATTGATTGCCTAGAGTAGGACTAATCCTCTCAAGGTGTAGCCTAGTTGGTCAATAAGCATTAATTAAGCATGCACTATGAGCCAAATACTGTGCTCCCATTGAGGATATAAAGAAAAGTAAAAGAGTCTCTTCTCCTGAAGAACTCATAGTCTAAAAAAGGAGGCAACATGCAGACATCTTTGTACAAATAAGCTAAAGACAGAATAAATGGAAGGTAACATAGAGGGATGGTACTAGCAATGTGGAAGGTTGGAAAGGTTGACTGGGAAGGCCTTGGAGAAAGCTAGGAGGCAGAAATGAGAAGGAAGAGCATTTCAGATTGGGGGCGAGCCAGGGCAAATGTCCAGAACTGGGAGATGGAGTGTTTTGTTCAATCACCACCAAATTGCTGGATGCTCCCTACATTCTCCTGACTTACTAAGCAGACCTATAAACAGAGCTAGGACTTGAACCCAAGCTTGTGATTTAGTAGAAACAGGAGAGATCTGAAATTGAAAGTATTTATTAAGCACCTAATGTATTAGGTGTTGAGAGAGATAAGGTTTAAATAACTCATAGCTCCTGTTCTTAAAGGATTTATAATCCAATTCTATTCCACCAACAATGTATTAAACATTTGAGTTTCTGCAAGGAGAGTTCCCTAATCAAATGAAATTACCTATTTGGACCAAAAAAAAAAAAAAAAAAAAAAAAAAAAAGCAGGCATTATCCTAGGTCCTGAACTGAGGCAGAGACCTACATCACCCCCACTCCCCAAAAAATCATTCATGATTTGCCTTCAAGAAGTTTATTCTCTACCAGGGTAACACAATGTGTGCACATATAAATAGCAAGTAATTTCAGGCACAGAGTTCTAACCAGAATAATTAAGAAAGGCTTCCTGTAGGAGGTGGTACCTGAGCTATATCTGGAAGGAAACTAGGGGTTCTACAAGACCGAAATGAGGTGGGAGCAAATTCTAGGCATGGAGAATGACTTGGGTGAAGGGGCAGTGAAGGGGAGAGAGGCTGCCAAGTTCCAGAAAGGACAAATAAGTCAGTTTGGCTGAAATTTCATTTGCATAGGAGAGTCATGTGATATGAAGCCAAAAAGTTAGACTGAAATCAGGCCCTCAGAGATTTTTCAATGAGAAATAGGAAGAGTAGAGAACTTGGAATCAGGATGTCCTGAATTCAAATGTAACCTCATCTACTCCCTTTTCCATATGATCCCTGCACAAGTCATTTAAACCTATTTCAATATCAATTTCCTCCTCTGTAAAATGGGGATGGGGCAGCTGGATACAGCACTGGGATTGCAATCAGGAATCACCCTGCTTGCCTCAGTTTCCCCAGCTGTAAAAAAGGGAAATGACAAACCATTCCAGTATCTCTGCCAAGAAAACCCCAAATAGCATCATGAAGAGTTAGACACAACTGGAAAACAAGTGAACAACAACAAATGTTGATAATAATGCGCCTATATCCGAGGTTGTATAAGGATCAAGTAAAAAAGCATATATACATTGCTCTGCAAATCTTGCAGTATTATATAAATATAAGCCAGGTAAGACCAAGTTAAGAGATCACTTCTAATAATAGTGTGTGGAACTCAGAAATGGGTGACTAGACCATACTAAAGGACCCCTGCAACCTGCATATTGACTTCAAAAACTACAAATTAACATTATCTTATGTATTTATTTGCCTTTCACTCATTTACTTTCTTCTTTATTTATTTTCTTAAATATTTGTCAACGATTTCTTATTTAAATATTAAGTATGCTTAAATTCTTAAGTATTCTTAAATATTTTATTTATTTTCTTTCTTATTTACTTATTTTAAAATACTTGTTAAATATTTCTCATATAAGTAATAAATATTCTTAACTTCTAAATTATTCTTAAATATTTATTTATTTTCTTAAATATTTCCCAATGACATTTTAATCTGGTCCAAATAGCACTGAGAGCATTGGGGCTTTGTTGGATACCTCCGTTCTAAATTAATCCCTTTATTTGTCTGATAAGGAAATTGAGGCTCAGGGAGGGGAGGGACTTGCCCAAAGTCATATGGGCAGTAAGTGGGAGAGGTAGGATTTTAATCTAAACCCTTGATGTTTTAGTCAGTCAGTTCCTGCTCTTCGCTCCTTAGTTTCCCCATCTCTAATATAAGGGGAATGAATGGGGAGACCTCTAAGGTCACTATAAGCTCCCAAAACCACTTCAGCAGAAGAGATGCCAAGTTCCCTTTAGTCGTGTGATCCAGGAGTACCCAGACATGCACAGTTTCCATGGCATTCTTAGATTCCTGCTGGTGCTCTGGGAAGATTTCATCCACCCTCCCAACTAGCCTGAGGCTCCATACTCTGGAACAACCTCTAAAGTCAGTGGCCGACAGTGCACTTCAGAAGGACCAGGGCCCCTTCTAAAACCATTCCACTCACTCCTGGAGCTCCACAAAGCCCCCACTTCTCAATACTAGGTTTCTCCACAGTCTAGTAGATTTTACAGCAGCTTCCTTGACCTTGGAAGGCTCTGACCTGAAAACAAATTGAGAAGGGAAAGAAGAGAAGAGGAGGCAGGGAGTGCAAGAGAAAATGGGTCTGCTCCTTTGGTTTCTGATCCTCCAGCAAACTCACTTCAGTCAGATCCAAGAAACAAAGGGAAATCTTTGTTATGTCAGAAAAACCAACATAAATCTCCAACAACCCTGCCATTCTGGCACTGCTTGATGTACTCCTGGGAAATTGGAACCTGATTCTCTAACAATTTCCATGCAGCTGGCTTGTCCCTATTCTAAGAGAGGCAAGAAAGCCTTCTTCAATCTGCCACAGAAGTTTATGACATTCTGGATGGAGTATAAAACCAAGGGGCAAGGAGAGGTGGCGGCCACGGCCACATTTATTGTGCCTCAAGAATTTCAGATCAGGCAGTTCTTCCATTTCTACTAATGGTCCGGGAAAAGAGGGAAACACGTGTGGCAGCTAAACACATTCTGCCTGCCCTGCCCCGACTCCCAACCTACGGCCTTCGAGTCTATAGTGTTCCTGTAAGTGTTTTTTTTTTAAAATGGCTTCCAAAAAAATCTCTTGGGCAGGGTCCTTGAAAGAGCAAGAAATGTAGACAGAAAAGGCTGGAGAAAGGCAGACATAAAATGAGAGACACTAAGACAAAGGCATAGAAGAGAATGACTCAGAAACAGAGAACAAGACAAAGAAAAAGAATGAAATGGATAAAAGAGACAGAAACAAAGACAGGTAGAAGTGAAGAACAAGACACAGAGAAAGAATGAGACAGAGGAAGATGGGTAGAGAAAAGGGCAAAAGAAAACAAAATGGGACAGGAAAAAATAGGTAGAGAATGAAACAGAGAAGGAACGAATGGGACAGAAAAAGACAGAAAAAAGCAGAGAAAGGCAAAATGGGACAGGAAAAAAACCAGGCAGAAAATGAGATAGAGAAAGAAAGAATGAGACAGAAAAAAAAAAAAAAACCACAGGCAGACAACAAGACAGAAAAGGGGCAACATAAGAGACAGAATAAGATAGATCACCAAAGGCAGAGATGAAAGAGATGAAAAGAGATAGACTTAGGGAAGAGAAGAGAAGGAAGACAGAAAGATTCATAAAGGGAAAGGGAAAGAGAGATGGGGGGAGGAGGAAGGGAAGGAGAGAGAGAAGAAGAAGAAAGAGAGGCAGGAAAGGGTAGGGAGAGGAGGAGGAGGAAGGGAAGGAAGGAGGAAGAAACTGAGACAGAGAGGAGGAGGAGGAAGAAGTGAGGGGATGAGGGAGAGAGAGGAGAGAACGAGACAGAAAGACAGAGAGACCGAGAAAGAGACAGAAAGAAACAGAGGGAAAAGAAGAGGGAGATAGGGAGGGAGGGAGAGACAAAGAAGCAAGAAAGAGAGAAGGGAGGGAGAGAGGGAGGGAAGAAAAAAGGAGAGGGAAAGAGAAGAGAGGCAGAAAAGGGGAGGGAGAAAAGGAAGGGAAGAAAGGAGAAAGAGATGAGATAGAGAGGAAGAGGAGGAGGAGGAAGAGGTGAGGGAATGAGGGAGAGAGAGAGAGGACAGACAGAGACAGACAGAGAGACAGAGGGAAAGGAACAGAGAGATAGGAAGGGAAGGAGGGAGAGAGAGACAAAGAAGCAAGAAAGAGATAGAAGAGAGGGAAGAAAGAAGAAGAGGGAGAGAGAAAGAGAGAAAGAGGCAGAAATGGAGTGGGAGAGGAGGAGGAAGTGGAAGAAGGGGAGGAAGGAAGGAGGAAGAGGCCCAGAGGAGAAGGAGGAAGAGGTGAGAGAATGAAGGAAGGACAGAAGAGACAAAGAAAGAAATAGAGAAAAGAGACTGGGGACAAGGGAAGGGAAGGAGAGAAAAAGACCAAGAGAGAAATGAGAATCAGAGATAAAGAGACAAAGACAGGGCAGAGAGGAGGGGAAAGAAAGACAGAGAAGAAAAAGAAGGGGGGAGGTTTCTGAAAGATGTTTTCTGGATGAGCTTTAGTGTTTGGCAGAGACTAAAGCAGTCTGAATTCTCAGAAAGATTACTCATCCTTCCACAGAGCCAGGGCAATGTCTGGAATGTGCCAGTTTAGGAAAAGCTTTGTTTGCAGACAAAGGGGATTTTAATAACCTCTGGCCTCACCCAGTGGAGCCTGGAACAGGGGCAGAAACTGGGCTGCCAATCCGGTACCCTGACTTCCTGACTGAAGAGAACAGAGCCCGAGCACCCAGTGAGGAACCTGGCAGCTGCTGCCTCATGAGTTGTCTGTTCCCCTGAAGCTTTCACCTTCCTTTATCAGGTTACCCTACTTTGTTTAGCCCCTCACTGGTCCATATGAATTGGGCAGGAGAGTTCTGCAGGAGACCCCCAGCTCTCTCGGCCAGGAGGGCTAGCTGTCCAGGAAGCAAAAATTCGAAGGCAGGAGACAGGTTTAAGGACTCAGAGCTAGAAAGGAACCTTATAGCCCATCTCATCCAAAACCTTCATTTTAATAAGGAGAAGCCATGATACCAAAAAAAAAGCAACATGGCTCTACATACAGTGGAGTTAGGTACACCTTTGCCCTAGGGAGCCTTTTTGAGGAAGGAGTTAAGGATCTCTAATCTTCTTGGCTCCTTTCATATTGGCCAACAATCCATCTTGGAGGCAAGGAAGGGCCCTTCTCTTCCTTTTATATATCACCCACAGTCAGACCCTCCTCTGTACCAGATTCAAATTCAAACAGAAACAGGTATTGGCTGGCATTATTGACATAGAAAACCACAGATTAGCATTATCTATGTTGCATTGTATTTTTTATTTGATAAACATTTCTCAATTACATTGTAATCTGGTTCTGAGTATTCTGTAATCCGGCTGGCTACACGGGAGGGGAAGCTGTCACAGTTGGCTACCTCTGCTGTACATTCATTACTGTACCCCTCCAACTGTTTTTGACATATTCATAGTTTTAGAATCGGGACTTTGACCCCAATCTACCAATTCCAAATTCTGTTCCATTTCCACTACTCAATGTTGTTTTCCCTTCAGACCTGGGATCTGAAAGAACCTAAACCCCCAGAGTTTGTCCAAAAGGCATCTTTTACACAGAACAAGGAAGAATTATTAGCTAAGTCTCACTTCATCCTGTTTGCCTCAGTTTCCTCATCTGTAAAATGGGCTGGAGAAGGAAATGGCCAATAGCTCCAGTATCTTAACCAAGAAAACTCCAAATGGGGTCACAGAGAATGAGATGCGAATGGAAATGACTGAAAAACAACAAAACTGTCTGCATGTTATATAGGATGTGTTATATATGCATACACAGTCATATTTATCAGTTATGTTACAGGATGACTGTACTTGAACCTAAAAGCCCCACATAAATGTGAGTTATTATGTTCTTACCCATTATCTGCTACACTAACGCTGCATCTCTCTGGTTTCTGGACCCCAGATGTTAACAGTCTGATCTGTTTCTCTGCTGGGAAGAGAAATGGGCACCTATGCTTCAGGATCCAGGAATGGAACTGAGCAAGTTAGTCTTTGGGGAATTAAAGGTCCCTTCCCAGCCTCAGCTCAAAAAAACCCAAAAACCCTCACCACTGAAAACTGCTTTTGAGAAGCAAGTCTCTGCCAAGTCCGGCTCAGGAGGGAATTTTTATGACCAGGTTATAAATAGGGCTCATAGGAGAATCAATGACAGACCCTTAACTCTACTCCAGCCAGTGGCTCACCCTCATAAAGTCACATCTGAATTTTTATCAGGATATTTTAGGGATTTGCTTCCCAGAGAGAATTCAAAACAAGGAAGCTTCTTGCAGGTCCACAAACAACAGAGCCACATGCGTCATCTCCTGAGACCTACTTGATCCTCCTGAATTTGGCTAGACTTCCAAAGCAACACAAGCAGACAATGCCAGGGCGAGGTAGGCACCTTTTGGAGTGAGTTTCAATGGTAGCATTTTTGGGGCTTTTAAGAGTTAAAGAGGGAGATGGTAGCTAGGTAAATAAAAAGCTGGAGTGAAAGTCACAAAGACCTGAGTTCAAATTCTGCTTCAGATGTACACAAGCTGTGTGATCCTAGTCTAGTCACTTAACCTCTATTTCCCTCAGTTTCCTCATGAATAAAAAATAACATTAGTAATAGCACCTACTGTTATAAGAATCAAACGCGTTAAGAGATATAAAGGACTTGGAAAACCTTAAGGGAACACTAGTGATTGTGAGCGATGACTTTGGGCCTCTAAAAGATTTGTGTGAGTATTGAGAAAATCTGTCTGGCTCAGGTGTACTCCCATCATGGAGTCACCTAAAATTGGTGTTTAAGCACCTGTTAAGTTCAGATTACTATTTCAGTTTCAAATGCTTTTCTCTGGTAGGAACACGAGCTCTTTTGGAAAGCAATTGTGAAGAATTCTCTAGCAAACTGGTCCTTTATTGAAGGGAGCTCCTGCCAGCTGCAGGTTGCCAGGGAGTTGTAAAGGGCAGTCTCTGTTTGAAAGTTTCCAGAAAAGAAAGCAAAAGAGAGAGAGAGAGAGAGAATGCGTGTGTGTGTGTGTGTGTGTGTGTGTGTGTGTGTGTGTGTGTGTGTATGAGAGACAGAGACAGAGAGAGAGAGAGAGAGAGAAAAAATAAAAGAGAGAATGAGAGAGAGAGAATGCGTGTGTGTGTGTATGAGAGACAGAGACAGAGAGAGAGAGAGAGAGAATGAGAGAGAGAGAGAGAGAGAAAAAAAAATAAAAGAGAGAATGAGAGAGAGAGAATGCGTGTGTGTGTGTGTATGAGAGAGAGATAGAGACAGAGAGAGAGAGAGAATGAGAGAGAGAGAAAAAATAAAAGAGAGAATGCGCGCGTGTGTGTGTGTGTGTGTATGAGAGACAGAGACAGAGAGAGAGAATGAGAGAGAGAGAAAAAAAATAAAAGAGAGAATGAGAGAGAGAGAATGCGTGTGTGTGTGTGTGTATGAGAGAGAGAGAGAGAGAGAGAGAGAATGAGAGAGAGAGAGAGAAAAAAATAAAAGAGAGAATGAGAGAGAGAGAATGCGTGTGTGTGTGTGTGTGTGTGTATGAGAGAGAGATAGAGACAGAGAGAGAGAGAGAATGAGAGAGAGAGAAAAAAAAGAAAGAGAGAGAGACAGAGAGAGACAGAGAGGGAGGGAGGGAGGGAGGGAGGGAAGGAGAGGGAGGAAGAGGAGACAGAGAAAATGAGACAGAAAAAAAGGCAGAGAAAGAGACAGAGAGACAGAGACAGACAGAAACAGAAACAAAATTAAAGACAGACACAGAGAAAAGACAGAGAGAGTCAGAAACAGAGAGCGATAGAGACAAAGAGACAGATCCAAAGGAGCTTTAACAAGATGAGGGCAGCTCATTCTTTTTTGCTCCACAAGGCAACATGGCAAGGGACCCTTCATTTAGGGAAAGGCAGACATGTGGTGATCAAACACAGTAACAACAACAGTTGGCACTAATTTAATGCTTTAGGGGTTTTGGAGCATTTTAGATACTCTTGTTTTGCTTAACAATTTGCCCAGTACTTTAAATACTTCCTTGCAGCCTGCTCTGTGAAGTCTACTGTTATTATTTCCATTGCATTCAGTTGCAAAGTCTTGAACATCCTACCTCACAACAACTTTCCCATCCCTCCTTTTCTCTCTCGCCCTACCACAATCACTCTCAGGGGACTGCTGCAATGGCCTCCCAATTAATCTGTTCCCCGACCCCCAGTCTTTTCCCTTCTCTAACACATTCTCCATGTAGCTACCAAACTGATGTTCCATAAGTATCAGTTTGGCCACATCTCTCCTCAGCTCAAGAACCTTCAGGCTCTCCATTGTCCTTCGAATAAAATCCAAACTCCCGTTCGTCATTGAAAGCCCAATGCCACCTGGCTCCAGCTAGTCTTACCAGGCTAATCGTACACTCTGACTGACCCACTTCTTCCAACACCGGCAGACCAGCAGACCTTTGCACATGAGCTCTCTCCTGTCCAAAACATTCAGCCTCCTCAGCTCACCACAATATCTTGGAACCCCTGTTCCAGCCCACTGAGCTGAGCTTTCTTCAGGGGTCAACTTAAATGCCAACTCTTTCTGGAAAACTTTCCTGACTTTACCCCCACTATCAGTTGTCCTTCAGCCATTCAGTTGTATGATTTCATGCTATCTCATAGGCTTTTGTTTATGGGATGTTCTTGGCACAGATACAGGAGTGGTTTGCCATTTATTTCCCCATTGTGTCTCCATTTTGCAGATGAAGAACTCAGGTTAACAGAGTTAAGGGATTTACCCAGGGCTGCATAGCCAGAAAATGTCTGAGACTGGATTTGAACTCAGATCTTTCTATCTCCAGGCCTGATGCTCTAGCCACTGCACCACCTAGCTATCCCTCTTATTAGTGCTCTCACCCAAATCAGTGGGTATTGATTTTGTATCTATCTCATTTTAACATATCTGTGAACATATTGTATCTCCCAGGAGAAGGGATGCTCCTGGAGGTCAGGAATTGTCTCACTTTTTTTTCCTCTGAATCTTCAAGGAGTATCCCGTTGCTTGGCACATAGTAGGCACTTAATACATGCTGATTTATTGGTTTTTCAAAGATATATCAGAGGACCTGGGCTCGAATCCCAGCTCTGCCACATAGTATCAATATTCCCTTGGTTTCTCATCTGTAATATGAAGCCCTGAGACTAGATAAGATCCCTCCTGGCTCTACATCCTATGAATCCTATGGTCTTTATACCTTACTTTATAGTACCAGGCAGGGGAATACAGTGGAAAGAACCCTAAACAATTCAATTCTGTAACTTATGACTGTGTGACTCTGAACAAGTCACTTCCAGTCATTAGCTAGTGCTTAGAACAGTACCTGGCACATGGTAAGGTGCTTAATAAATGTTTATTGGCTATCATAAAAAAAAAAAGGCATAGAGATTCAGAAAGAAAGAGATTGTTTTTCTTTTCCTCAGATTGAAATCTTTAGCTGAGAAAAAAGGCTGGAGAAATTGAACTCCAAGCAAAATCTCAGGGTATGGATGCTCCATTTACAGACTCTGTATTTTGACACTAAAATAGGTAAGAGACATGTGTAGGGTACAGAAAAAAAAGTGAGAACAAAGCTCCTCTGTCCTGGAAGGCTCCCCATTGGACCACTGTGCTCAATTTCTGAGCATCCCATCTTGGGAAGGACATTGAGGGGCCGGAATATACCCCAAGGGAGGCAAGCAGGAAGCTGAGAGGACTGGAAACTACACCAACTTGGAACCAAGAAGAATCCATGGGAAAAAAAAAACAAGATCAATCTACCTACATAAAAGGAAGAACATCAATCAAAACTGACATTTTCCAATATTCAAAAGCTTGTCACATGGGAAAGAGGGATTGGTTTTGTTTTTCTTGGCTCCAGAAGAAAGCTGTGGGACCAATGAATGAAAGTTGCAAAGAGGCAGATTCCAGATAAATATAAAGAACAACTTCCTAGCAATTAGGGCATCAAAAAATGCTGTATCACAGAGTCAGGAGCTCTTCATCACTAGAGGTCTTAAAGCAGACTAAATAAATGGGCCATTTGTGGGGGATATTATCAAGGGGAACGATCCTTCGAGCGTACCTTGGACAAGATAACTCTAAGGTCCTTTCCAATTCCAGGACCCTATTTAAAGGAATTAAGCATTTTATCTTCACAGCAATAAAAGTGGGGTGAGGAGAGGGAAAGACTAAGAAACATGATGGTTATAACTTGGTGACACAAGTGCCAAAAAAATACATGTCTTAATTTCCTTAACTTTTACTTCCCACAATATTTAAATGTGGCAGCATTACAATATTTGACTTTTTAAAAAAAGAAATCATCCTTTTAATTTTGAAAAAAGGCAATATCTAGAAAATTCATAGCTCTAATAGCTCTCTCTTCTACATTCACAATGTTCAGTCTTAATACATATATATATATATATATATATATATATATATATATATATATATATATATATATATATATATATATATATATAGGCAAGGCAATGGGGTTAAATGACTTGCTCAGGGTCACATAGCTAAAAAGTGTTAGGTGTTTGAGACTATCCACTGAGCCATCTGGCTACCCCCAGTCATTCCAGTCAAGAGTGACTTTTTGTGACCCCATTTGGGTTTTCTTGGCAGAGATACTGGAGTAGTTTGCCACTTCCTTTTCCAGCTCATTTTACAGATGAGGAAACTGAGGCAAACAGGTGTCTTGTCCAAGATCACACAGCTTGGAAGTGTCTGAGGATGAATTTAAACCCAGATTTTCCTGACCCTAAGTCTAACACACTTCTCTACTGTACCCCTTACCTACCCTAAGGCTTCCTTTGGAAGGTAGAATTTTCAATGAAACTTAAAGAAAGACAGGTGATCTGGGACGGACCAGGTCCAAGCTTTGTCCTGAAAAACCCCGGACCAAGAGATATCGAATGTCTGACTTTCAAGCCATTGTGCGTCCTTTGTTTCTGGAACACTGGAAACATCCGAGATACCAAGCCATCCAGAAGAATGTTAGTCGAGATTTAACGTTCTGGCGAACATCCAAAATGTCAATGATGCTAGAACCCTATGTTTAGAAATTGTTACTATGTATGTAATTTTATTAATCAACTTATTTAAACTCACATAATGTGACAAATACCAGAAAGATCACAGTGTTTAGTGCTCCCAGTGCAGTAAACAGCTTCTACCCAAAATATCACAGCCAGACAGTGATTTAGCAGATAATAATAATGGCGGGCATTGGTATACCAGTCACTCTGAGGTTTGTGATGTGTTTTATGTACTTTGTTTGGTCCTCACTACTTTATTAGGTAGATGCTGTTATTTTCCCATCTTATAGATGAGGAAACTGAGGCTGGGAGAGGTTTAAGGAACTTGCCAAGAGTGTCAAAGACAGCATTTGACCCAAGGATGGGAAGGTACAGGTGGGTTGCTACCTGCATGGCTGAAAGGAATCAATCTATGAGACTATTTTTTTCCTAGGAATTTCTTCCACCAACCTAACTATGACCTTACTAGAAAAGACCTGGGAAATTTGTTAATGCACATTATAGTCTCAATTGAGATCTGAAAGAGGACTTCATCTGGTCCAATTTCTCAACTTACTGAGGAAAGTGAGACTCAAAGAGATTAAATGACTTCCCTAGTGTCTCACAGCTGGAATCAAAGGGAAGATTTGAATCCCAGGCTTCCCACTTATTACTCTATCCATTCCAACAGATAGCCCTCTACTTATAAGAAGAATCTATAGTCTTGTCTGTGAATGTTACAGAGCAATAGTTTTGCACCTATGGAATCCCTCCTACCCCGCCTTCCAGCCTATGTGGGGAAGGAAAAATCAAGGGTTTCCCCAAGATGCTGATTCCCAACAAGGACTCTAAGCACGAGAGTGTGGAAACCAAGAAGGGGAATGTGCTCAATCTGGTTTGGCAGAAAGAACATTCCAAATCATGCATCAGTGTTGCCATCCATGCACAATCTAGAGAAAACAGTTGCCAGGCAAGAAGGCATTGACTTTAGTCAAGAAAATTAATGGCGCAAGAGACAGCTCAGCTCCTCTTCATCCTCCCTCAAACGTGGGAAACGACCTCTCCCCACCGGGAGGCCAGTGATCAGCATTAGTTGTCTCAGGACTAATGGGAGATCACTGGAGGGGCGGAGGTTGTACAGAATAAGAACAAGAGCCTCCAAATTCTGTCTCATCCCCATCAATCTCTACTCGGAGCAACTGAATCCAGTGCCCAGAGTTACAAAGTGATAAGGATCCCAGTGCTGCTATTTACCACCGTGGGATCTTGTCCAAGTCACTGACTTCTCAAATATACAGTAAGAGGGTTGAAGCACATGACCTTGAATGTCCTTCCTGGTTCTAGATCCTTTGGCCACAGGATCCAAGATTTAGAGGTGGGAACTAAGATACCATTCATTTCTAACATGAGGAAAATGAGGGCCAACAAGAACATGTCTGATGTCATGAAGACACTACATGGCAGAATTTAGATTTGAACCCAGCTCCCCTGATTCCTAGAATTTTTTTTTCCCATTGTAGTTCACCCTTGATGTTTTGGGGGAGTATAGTAACTTGAAGAAACAGGCTTAAAGGATTCCTGAATTTAGAGCTGTGTGAGCAGTGCTTACTCATGGAGGGCAAAGCTTGGTGTCTGTGACCCAAACAGCATCCTGCTCCTAGGCAAGGTGGGGGCGGGAGGACATTCAGTGCAGTATCACCTGCGTCATTTGCTGTCTGGCTGATGAGGACCTTTGCTGCCAGCCAGGTTCTGAATGCAATCCGTAATCTCGCCTGATTGAATTCGGAGACCTTCAGCTCTAAGGCAATGAGAGGGAACTTGGAGACCCGAAAGATTTCATCGATCTTCTGCTAAGCCTGGCCAGGCGGCACATTCAGCGAGGAGATTGCAACCAGGCAGTCTCACTGTTCAAAACTTCAAGTCAAGACCAAAACAGAAATGAGCTGGTCTGGCTTGAGATATTGGGGTTTTATTATTGAGCATGCAAACTTAGAGTCAGAATACATAGAGTAAAATAGGGAACTAGACAGACTGATTAGAGATAGATGCATAGATACATGAATGATAGAGATAAATAATAGAAAAAAGGAAGAAAGAAAGAAGGGAGGGAGGGAGAGAGGGAGGGAAAGAAGGAGAAAAAAAGAACAGAAGGGAGGACGGATGGAAGGAAGGAAGGAAGGAAGGAAGGAAGGAAGGAAGGAAGGAAGGAAGGAAGGAAGGAAGGAAGGAAGGAAGGAAGGAGGGAAAGGAAAAAGGGAGGGAGGAAGGGAGGAAGGGAGGAAGTGAGGAAGGAAGGAAGGAAGGAGAAGAAGATAAAGAATAGAGATAGATGATATATGTATAGAAATTCTGAGAAATGTATATTTCATGAGCAGGCACATTTTAAATTAGAAATCTAAGGGCAACTAGAGTTTCCCTTTTGTTTCTAGGAGAAGTTCTTACAGTCAGGTCTCAAATTAGAAAGTGCACTTGGGATAGGGACTGGATATGTTTGGATTGGTTTTTTCCCTTTAATATATGGAACTCCTAGTTGAGAAAACTCCCTGTACCAATGCAGGCTGGCACCTCCTCTGCAACTTAAGAGTCTTGGAAGTTTGTCTAGAGCGCTGACTTGCCCACAGTCATGCGGTTTAGATATAAGGACTTCCTAATTCTGAGTTAGCTCTTTTTGCACTTTGCCAGAACTGCCTCACAATTTTACTTTGACTGCCTTCAAGGGAGGGTTTGCTCTTGTCCCTGTGCTATTTAGTCGTAGCGATGCTGTATTCTATACTCCCCCTGCCACATGTCCCATTCCCAGTAGAATATAAGCTCTTTTAGGATGAGAGACAAGGTTTCACTTTTAGGTTTGTTTCCTCAGTACATAGAGAGTACCTGAAACACAAACATACTTCATAAATGCTTTTATATTGACCTGAACAGTATATTGACCTGCAGTAGGGAGAGTAAGTGGTTCCTTGATGCCTATAAACTCTTCTGTTAGTTGTTAACTCTTACTAATCTTGCTCCAAGCCCCTCTCCAGGTAGGTGGCACTGCAGTGCATAGAGTGCTAGATATGGCGTCAAGAAGACTCATCTCCTTGAGTTCAAATCCAACCTCAGACATTTTCTAATTATATGCTCTTGAGCAAGTCACTTTATACTGTTTATCCTTTTTATCACCTGTAAAAAATGAGCTGGAGAAGGAAATGACAAACTACTCCAATATCTTTGCCAAAAGACCTCAAATGATGTCACAAAGAATTAGATATAACTGGGGGTGGGGGGAAGTACTCCTTCTCATGCACCCTGTGGGCCAGCCAAAATGACCTGCTTGCTATTCTCTGTGCACAATATTGGATCTCTCCCTTCCCATGTCTTTGTACTGGCTGTCCTCCACTTCAGGAATTCTCTTGCTTGTTCATCTAAGCCTCTGGCAACTCCCCAATTCCCTCAAGGATTAGTTGGAAGTGCTTCCTTTTACAAGATATCTTTCATGATTTCCCCAAGAAATGCTGCAGAAAGGTTGAGAAAGATCAAAATTAAGAAAAGGCCATCAGTGGAACTTTTCTGCCAGACTCCAAACTTAAAGTAAGAAAAACTTCAGACTCTGGAGTCTCACAGAAGAATCGATGAGCTGAGCCACACAAGGATCTTAGACCCAATTTTCAGACCTAAAAGTTGCTTTTCCCTTCCATGCGGTGAGTCAGAAAGCTAGGTTCAACCCTTACTTCTCAGATATTTGTAAATAGATGGGGGTGGGTTTCAGCTGTAGGGAGGAACTCTGAGGTGTCTCAGGAACACCTGAGCCTAATATTTGCTGATCGATTGTTGGCTTGAAAACCACAGGCAGAAAAATAAAGGAAGAGTGATGTCAACATTAGCAGCGGGCTACAAACAGCCAGACTGAAGCTTCCATCCTTTGGAGGATCTATGACCTCCACCAGGGAGGACTGTGACCCGTCCATGCTCGATTCTTATCTATGCTTTTCTATAAACCCTTCACAGACACTACCCAACAACAAGGCACAATGAGGAAGAATCTGAATTTAGAGTCAGAACACCAGGCTTCCCAGTCCAACCTGTCCATTTAGTAGCTTTGTTTCCTGGAGTAAATCCTGGAGTAAATTTACTTAATGAATAAGGGATTCATTACATAGAATGAAGAGATGGGACTAGACACCTCCTCAGAGTCTTTCCAGCTCTAAATCTAGTACCTTAAGTCACTGGAGACTGCCTCCAGATCGATGGAGTTCTTTCCCATAGGAGATCTTCAAGAGAGCAAGGATAACCTTGTATCTGATATATTGTATTGGAGATTTCTTATAGATTGTCTTAGATGGTCCCTGAATTCATTTCATACTAAAATTTTGGGATTGCTCTTGGGTGCTTAATATTTCAGGGGTCATTGAAGCACTATGGTTGTCTACATTATTATGTCTCACTTTGGTGAGAAAATTATATGATCCAGTAGATAGAAGTCTGGAGCAAGAATCAGGAAGACCTGAACTCAAATGCAGTCTGACTAATTGTGTGATCTTGGGCAAGTCCCTCAAACTCTCTGCCTCAGTTTCCTCATCTGTAAAAGAGGAATAAAAATAGCTTCTATTTCTCATGGTTATTGTCAGAATAAAATGAGATAATGGTCACAAAATGATTGGCAAATCTTACAACACGATATTATCTTTTGTTGTTTTTGCTACATCAGCATTCCATCTCAATATAGTCACATGTGTGCTAGGTGATGAATTTTTGAATTAACAATCACACTCTCCTGTAACTGACTATTCCATGAAGTTAAAGGGAAATCCACCAGGTAGTGAATCTTCTATCTCTTGATCTGCCCCATCTTTGGATGATTCAGCAATCAACTCTTCCCCCATACACACACACACACACACACACACACACACACACACACACACACACTCCCAATTTGGACCAGATGGGCAACTCTTGAGTTTTTTTTTCTGTCCATCATCCAGAGCCCCAGTATCCCTAATTATCCAGTCACATAAAAACTAACATACAGCCATCACATTCACCCCCCCAAATCCTAGAGCAAGCCAAGCACACAACCCAGGGAGCAGCTGATGTTTGGCATTCAAGTTAATTAACTTAGTTCAGCACCATTCTGTCCATGTACAACATCAGGGAATGTATGTTCAAATGAAGTTGCATGTTGTATTTTCCTAAGCCAGCCTGGGTCCAGGGAGACTCAACCTGCCTGTAACTTTAATTTAAAATTAATTCCTGAAGCTGGAGGAGATTTGTGATACAGGTTGGTGGATCACCTTAAAGTCTCCTTCAAAGCATGGACATCTGCAAGCCCATCATATGGAAACCCCATGAAAAAACACAGTCTTATGTTGTGCCTATTCTTAGCCAAGAAAAATACACACAAATCTCTATATTCTTAGATAAAGGTGTATAAATAGATGGTTGTTGCTGTTCAGTCATTTCAGTCATGATTAACCCTCCACAACTCATTTGGAGTTTTCTTGGCAGAAATACTGAAGTGATCTGCCATTTCCTTCTCGAACTTAATTTTCCAATGAGGAACTAAGGTCAACAAAGTGAAGTGACTTGCCAGGATCATACAGCTAGGAAGTGTCTGAAGCCAGATTTGAACTCAGAAAGATGAATCTTCTTGAATTTAGGCTGGGAGCTCTATGCACTGCATCATCTACCTCATGTGAGTATATGTGTGTGTGTATCTGTGTGAGAGTGTGTGTGTGTGTGTATTCACACATATATATATGTATATATATATAATATACACATACATATATATGTGCTTCTATAAATATGTATGTATATTGTACAGTACATTGTGTTAAAAATATGTATTTCTATACTCACATATAAATACTTGCATATATATTGTGTTTATATGTATATCTATGTATAGGAAGCTGGTGACAACAGTAGAAAGGATGCTGGGCCTGAAGTCATAAAGCTCTGATTTCAAATCCTGCCCCAGATATTTACTGATTATGTGACCCTGGGCAGTTCAGTTTTCTCATTTGTAAAATGGGGAGGGGTAGTAATTATAATCACTTTCCAGGATGTTGGGAGGATCGAATGAGATCATATTTGTAAAATGCTTAGCAATAGGGCTTGATGCATGGTGAATATTCTATAAATGTTAGCTATTATTAGCTAGGCTTATTATGTATATATACATATGTCTACACTCCTTCTAACCATGATCACAACTGTTCTGCAACTAAAGTCAAGAACCTTTACCTGAGGCATTAAGTGGTTAAGTGACTTGTCCAATGTCACAGGGCCAGTATGTGCTAAAGACAAGATTTTATTCTACTGTGCTGATTCCAAGGCTGGCTCTATCCATTAAGCCAGGTTGTTTCGATACAGTATCACATGTGTGGGTAGAAACATGATTATCTGTGTGGCTCTGGGAAAATATATACTTCCATCACCCTTTCTCATATGTAAAATTGATTGGAACCTCAATGGTTCCTTTCAGTTCTAGATCCAAGATTCTAAAATTATATGTGTTTTGTATTTAGAATTTCATCATATACCTGACCTCCCCACCACCACCAAAAAATAAAACAAAACAGGGATTCAACATCACATTCACTTCTATTGCTATAAATTCTCAGTTCCTGTACCACCAAAGAGGCTTCTCATCCCTTATTCTGGAACAGCTGCATAATCACCACATAATATTCCAAACAGTCGAGAGATAAAAGGAAGAAAGAAAGAAAATAATTCAGTAAGGGAGCACCAAGAGATGAGAGGTAGATATGCTCGAAATCCTTAGCCAGGAACATCAGCTCCCTCCCAAAACTCAAACGGAGTAATTGCTCAAATTTAGCATGGCAAAGAAGCCCTTGATGGCCAGGAGGCCCTGAAAGAAGATGCAAGGAGAGCTGCTCCTGCCCCACTGCTGACTGCAGGGCCCCACCAAAGCAAACAGCCAACTTCCCCCTCTCTCAGCAAGACCTCCTTCTTGCAACTCTTCACTTACTAATTCTATCAAAAATTAAACTTTTAATTGTATTTTGTTTTTCAAATGATTCCTACTGTGACTATCTACTTAGAGATTGTCTCACTCTAGTAATTACCTGGACTTTCAAATAAGCAGTTTATTTTACTTCACAGTTTCTCTCTTTTTCAGTTTTTTCTTTTTTGCTTTTCTGCACTCAAAAAAAATTCTGCTTGTCATAATAATTAATAGGTTCTGTTCCTAAAGCAATTATATTTAAATTGTCTTAATAAAATACAGATCTGTGTGCAGTCCAGCAAATGTGTAAATCCCAATTCCCACTGGGTCAGAGAAACATTCCCTGCATCCAGACTCAAAGTTCCCAACCAGTTACAAGGTGACCAAGTATTTCACAGATTTTGCAGTCCTTCTTTGCCTAGAGTTGGCCCTCTCACTGACCCAGTGGAGGCCATGGAAAATGAATCCTATAAAAGACTTGCCTTTTACAGTGGAAACTAGCAAAGTCCTTTGATGTTTGGAATCCTTGTGTTTATTTATTTACAGTTCCTTCTTTTCCTAATATGTTTCTGCAGAGAAGACATCAAGCTGGCTGAGATGACTTTCTTTGTCCTGAAACCTGGTTTGATACAGCCCTATAAGGCAACTTCCATTTGTCAAAACAAGCAAATAAACACAGTAACCCTGGAAAGAGAGATGGGTGAGGAAAGAGGTGAGAAACATGGGGAGCAGCTGGAGCATGAAAAATGAAAGACTGTGTCAAGCTAGTGGAACCCTATCCCATTTGGAGTTATTTGTAGGATTAAGAAATGCCTTGAGAGCCCCTGGAAGTAGCAGAGTAAAAAAATAGAGAAGCTATGATGGGGGGGGGGGGGAAATAGAGAAAAGAAAAGGCAAAGGGAGAGAGGGAGAAGAGAAGGCAGGAGGGAAAGAAAGGACTAAAAAAGAAAAAAGCAACTGATGAGAGGAAGAGAGAAAAGAAGGAATACAGGGCAAAAAGGAGAAAAGATAGATAAGGGAAGGGAGAGAGACAGAGACAGAAAGAGACAGAGAGAAACAGCAACAAAAATGATTTCTACTACAGGCTGCATTCCCTAAAGACAACTCACACAGCCCCTGAGCACCATGGACAGTTCCAGCATAATATTCCCTTTAAAAAAAAAAAATCCTAAAATGTTTCCTTTGACCCCATGAATCTGAAAGGTACTGGGAATGCGAGGGTCTAAGGACCTAGGTAGATCTCATCTCCCCCAATCTAAAAAATGTTCAGATCTCACCAGGCTATCTGAGGAAATGTGGGTGGTTGTTTTTCCACTAAAGGCTCAGTAAACAAAATACCCTCCAGGTTTTTATCAGTGTGGGCTAAACCACGATGCCTGCAGACTTATTAAATAAAGTAAATTAGGTCTCAATTATTTGCTTACACACAAGGCAGGAAAAAATGAAAATTTCAATTTAAAAAATAATGTTGCTATTAGCATGCAGAAACGAGTCTGAAATTGGGCTCCTTCTCCATTCTCCTGCTCACAGAGGTCAAAGCAGAGAGTCTGGGTCAGGGAGCTTTCTCAGCCCCTAACTCACCAAAAAGCTTTCCACCACCACCACCACAGCAGCCACATCCACAGAGGAAGGGCTCAGAGCCTTCCCAGGGAAGTGAATTTAAGAAGGCAGGAAAAGGCAATTTGGGAAGGAACAGCAGCAAATGACAGGAACCAACAGCAGCAACTAAGCGATTAATTCGATCTTTTCTATTATTTTATTTTATTCGGGTTTAAGTACCACATCATTGCCAAATGCACCTAGTTTCACTTCTCTTTCTGTATCAAAAACTAAATCAGACAAATTCAAGGTCTCTGAATTTACATTTTTTAATGGAAACTGAGAACTGGTAGCAGGTGAGGTGCTGCTTAACTCCAAACCCCGATCAGCAACACAATCTCATAGTAGATATTCGAGAAAATCTTTAAAGAGGAAAACCTTTCAGTCTACTTATGGCGACTCTATCCATTCTCAATAGATACAAGTCACTGTAAAAGTCAATTTCATATCTCCAAGCAAAGGGACCGGGTTTCCTTCATGTTAAACGACATCCTAGGTCCCCACCTTCCAGAATGACTTTCTATGTGGGAGTACCGGTAATAAGCATGTGATAGTGATAATACAGCGGCAAAAATGTCCTTTCAAACATGTTTATAGATATTTTTTAAATTTTTAAACAGTTGTGAATTTTACCCAAGAACTGACTGAGTGAATGTCTTTGAGTTTATATGATAGGCTACATCATACGGTGGCAAAATGCACTGATAAGCGGCTCTCTTCCCCTGTTCAGGGCACAGCATGGCAGAGAAGGGGGGAGGGGAGGGGGGTCGAACCACACTCCAGAAAAGGACTGAGTACTTGGGTGAATAAGAGTTACTTAAAACTTAAAACAGTCACCCAGGGACAATCGAGCCCTCTTCCCTGGGGAGATTTAAGAATAGAATCTGTTCCTTCTCTCTGCCCATTCTGGTTAAGCCCTAGTCTATCTTAGAGACGGGGAATGGACTTGACCGCCTCTGGATGTCTCTTCAGCCCAACCCTGAGAGGTCAGCTTGGATCTGTGAGAAATCCATCCTCCAAATAGCTCCGGGCGTTGGGCACCAAAGCTTTCCAGTGATGCAATTAAATTTTACACGAGTATGTTTTAATCATCAAAATAGTGAAGAATTTTGGGGGAAATAGCTGGGGTAAGGTGTGGGGGGGTGTGGGGGGAAGAAAGACAGGAAGTCAAAATGGACCGGAAGGAGGAAGAGAAAGGGATAAAAAAGAAAGAAGGAAAGAGAGCCGGAGGGAACGCATGCAGGAGCAAAGCCGTCAGAGTGGGGAGCAGCAGTCACTTCCACCAGGGATCTAAATAGTCCCTGTGCTACAGACGCTGCCCAGTATAGGGGACAGCCAGAGAGCTGTGCTTCAGCCTAAGTGAGGCTCAATCCCGGAGTCGTCAAGGACAGAGACCGTCGGGCCTCAGCTGTGGGAGGCCTCTTCCTGTTGTCTCTGTACACGGGGGTGCCCGGAAGTGGCTTGTCCACAGACTATGTGAAATGTCTTTCTGACCCCGATCTCTCATCAGAAAAAGCCCCCAAACCTCTGTCACCAGCTCACAGCTGGAAGTACACCCCAGATTTGTGTTACCAAAACTCACGTCCCTGGTCCCTCTAGGCCCACACACACACTCACACACACACATACATATACTCACACACACGCACACACACACACACACACATACATACTTACACACACACATACATACTTACACACACACATACATACACACACACTCACATACACATATATACACTCACACACACACACTCACTCACACACACGCACACACTCACACACATACATACTTACACACACACATACATACACACACACACTCACATACACATATATACACTCACACACACATACATATACTCACACACACGCACACACTCACACACATACATACTTACACACACACATACATACACACACACACTCACATACACATATATACACTCACACACACATACATATACTCACACACACGCACACACTCACACACATACATACTTACACACACACATACATACACTCACACACACACTCACACACACACACTCACTCACACACACACTCTCTCACACATACATACACTCACATACACTCACACACACACTCACACTCCCCCCCCCTCCAGAGGGTGAGACCTGGGGCCTTATCTGAGGCTAGGAGTACCCCCAGCACTCCTGAGAAGTGCGCCTCGGGGCCTCCCCCCTGCCTCCCCCCCTGCCTCCGGGGCTGGAAATTTTCCCGGACGCTCGCTCAGAAGGCCGCACCGGGAGGAAGTTATTGCAGAAGCCGCCTCCCGTAGATCACCGCCCCGGCCTCCTGGCTGGCCGCTGAAACGGCCCCCTAGAGGCCTCAGGTAACGCATCTACCTTCCTCAGGACCCGTCTGTCCGGAGATGGCTTTCCGGGAGGGACGAGGCCCGGGCTGCGGCCCGCAGCCCCCCGCCCCCTCCAGGCCGGGCCTCAGGCTAGTCTTCCTCCGGCTCATGAAATTAGCATGTGCATCCAGAAGTCTAGATTTTCACAATTTTTTATACCCGGGGGCCGAGGGGCTGCAGCCGCCGGAGTTTCCCCGCAGCGGTTTCCAAAGGGCCCAGCCGTCAGTGAGGGCAGAAAGGGGCTTTACTCCCGCCCCTTCTTTCCCGCCGCCCTCCCCGTCCCACTGACCCGGGGAGAGACGGGGCGGGAAGCGCCCGGGAGGGCGGCGGTGAGACGCAGCACCTGCCGGGAAGTGTCGGAGCAGCTCTCGGGCTCTGCCCCCGCGGGGGGGGAGGGGGGGGATAGAACGAGGGGCTCTGAGGGGCGCTGCCTGTGAGTCTCCTCTCCCACCCCCGGCTGCCCCCGCCCTCTGCAGCTAGCCCGGCGCTCACTCCCCCACAGACGGGAAGCAAAGGGGGGCAGCAGGCCCTCGGCCGCCCGCGGAACCGGGCCCGGACAGGCCGGTGCCTGAGGCAGAACCCCCAGGGCTGGAGGTCACAGGCCCCGTCTGCGCGTGCTGGCTCCCGGGCGCCACTCCCCGCCCAGCTCCGTGGGAGGGGGCCACGCGGACCCCCTGCGTGCCCCCGAACTTTGGAGCCCACCACCACATTAGTCATTCCCCACGGTCCCGGGTTCGGCTGCTGCCCTTTCCGGAGCGGAAGGCCTGAGCCCGCGCGGCCCAAGCACCCCCGTCCCACCCGAGGCAAAGGCAAAGTTGGCCGCGTTTTTCCGGCCGCACCTGCTCCCCTAGGCCGCTCTGGGGACACCTGCGTTCCACCTTATCGCGGCGCCCTCTGGTGGTCAGGACCCGGCCCGTGCAGGCCCGGATGAGAATGAAACTGCCCAATTATAAACGGCCACAAATAGCGGACGCCACCGGCCCTTTAAGGGCTTCCGAGGAGAGCGGGGGAGAAAAGGGCTCCCAAAAAGCCCCGCCATGAGCCCCGGGTGAAGCCGGCTTCCAGCGCCGCCCGGGATGAGCAACATCTCCTTCCCCGCCTTTAATCGGCCCCCAGAGTCCCCAGTCTGGCACACACGAGGGCAGGGGCTCCCATCGGTGCCCACGGCCCGGGGAGACGGCGGCAGAGCCCCACCCCCCAGACTCGGTGCAGAGGGGCCCGAGACAAGGACCAGTGTGGCCCCGACTTTCTGCCTCTGACCCCCGGCCCCCGCAGCTGAGGCCCGAGGCAGGACGGCACGGAGGCGGCTGCGCTGGGGGGGAGCTGGGGGTGCCCACTGCCAGCCCACCCCTGGTGTGAGCCGCCCGCTGGAGCCGCCAACCTGCCGGCGGGCAGAGGCGGGGGCAGAGACACGGGGTGGGCGCAGGGAAGTGTCCTGCCGAGCCTTTCCCCTGCCTGGCAAGGGGAAATAAAAACTCTGTGTGTGTGTGTGTGTGTGTGTGTGTGTGTGTGTGTGTGTGTGTGTGTGTGTGTGTGTGTGTGTGTGTGTGTAGCTAGATAGAGAGACAGACACATAGAAAGACAGGAGGATGTGAGAGACAAAGACAGACAGAAAGGGGAGGAGGGGGAGAGAGAGACAGAGACAGAGAGAATGAGAATCAGAGAGACAGACAGACACACAGACAGAGAGACAGAGACAGAGAGAATGAGAATCAGAGAGAAAGAGAGAGACAGAGAGAATGAGAATCAGAGAGAAAGAGAGACAGAGACATAGAAAGACAGGAGGATGTGAGAGACAAAGACAGACAGAAAGGGGAGGAAGGGGAGAGAGAGAGAAAGACAGAGAGAATGAGAATCAGACAGAGAGAGAGAGAGAGAGAGAGAGAGAGAGAGAGAGAGAGAGAGAGAGAGAGACAGAGACAGAGAGAGACAGAGAGAGAGAGAGACAGACAGAGAGACAGAGAGAGAGAGACAGAGAATGAGAATCAGACAGAGAGAGAGAGAGAGAGAGAGAGAGAGAGAGAGAGAGACAGTGAGAGAGAGAGAGACAGTGAGAGAGAGACAGAGAGAATGAGAATCAGAGAGACAGAGAGAAAGAGAGAGACAGAGAGAATGAGAATCAGAGAGACAGAGAGAAAGAGAGAGACAGAGAGAATGAGAATCAGAGAGAAAGAGAGACAGAGACATAGAAAGACAGGAGGATGTGAGAGACAAAGACAGACAGAAAGGGGAGGAAGGGGAGAGAGAGAGAGAAAGACAGAGAGAATGAGAATCAGACAGAGAGAGAGAGACAGAGAGAGAGAGAGAGAGAGAGAGAGAGAGAGAGAGAGAGAGAGAGAGAGAGAGAGAGAAACAGAGACAGAGAAACAGAGACAGAGAGACAGACAGAGAGACAGAGAGAGACAGAGACAGAGAGAATGAGAATCAGAGAGACAGAGACAGAGAGAATGAGAATCAGAGAGAGAGAGACAGAGACAGAGAGAATGAGAATCAGAGAGACAGAGACAGAGAGAATGAGAATCAGAGAGAGAGAGCGAGACAGAGACAGAGAGAATGAGAATCAGAGAGAAAGAGAGACAGAGACATAGAAAGACAGGAGGATGTGAGAGACAAAGACAGACAGAAAGGGGAGGAAGGGGAGAGAGAGACAGAGAGAATGAGAATCAGAGAGACAGAGACAGAGAGAAAGAGAGAGATACAAAGAGAAAAAGAGAGAGACACACACAGAGACAGAGAAACAGGGAAGGAGGGGAGGAGAGGGAGAAGAAATTCTAATTCAGCTTCTGGATATTGGCTGGAACAGAGCAGTTACACCCACCCACCCCCACCTCCCCAACCATTTCATAGAGTCAAGAAGCCGGAGGGGAAGGGAGCTTTGCTTTTGGAAAATCACTCTGTACACAGAACTTCTGTTCCCTGAATTAAGGTGGGAGGAAGAAAGCAACACAAGCCCCAGGGCATCAAGCACGGTTTGCCCCAGAGAAGTCACCGGAGTCATGAGGTGTGGCTACCTGAACTATAGCTTTAGGGTAAGGGGCTGGGAGGGAAGTGTGTGTGGCAGGGAGGAGAACCCAGCCCAGTCCCTGGCCCAGGAAAGGCCCAACTGCATCCAGCAGCACTGATGGGTGCACAGGCAAAGTCTCTGATGAGGCCTTTGAATTGTAAGCTTTAGCCCTAGAAGAGAACGTAAAGCTCATCCAACCACATTTCTTTTTCCTAAAATCACAAATAAGCTGAAGGGACTTGTCCAAGGTCACAGAGCTAGTAAGAAGCCCGGACGAGTTCCGAACCAGATCTGCTCTGTTCATTGCAGTCACGTCCTCCTACCTGCACTCCCAGGTGGATAGCATCAGTGGGATGATTATTCAGAAAGGAAAAGAATGACGTCCCCCCAAGATGAACTGTTCCAGCCCAGACAGTTCCCGAACTTCTTTCCCTGTGTCTCATCTTAATTCCCTACTACCGTTATTTCAGCTGCCTCTTTTTATTCAGGTCAAGGGTGTGGGAGGCAGGCAAATCCCCAGTTATCCATAAAAAAAGCCTCCAGAGGCTCTCAGGTAGGGAAGATGGGGCTTCCTCTTTTGGAATCCAAAGAAAACCTGGCTCTTGGCTGTGGTCTCATCCTTTGAAACCGAAGATGGATGGAGAATATCAATATTGTCTCAATTTTCCTTTATCTATGAGGAGCCGTCAGCAAACCTTTCCACCAAAGAATTGTACGGGATCATTAAAAGGAAAATGCCCATGGTAATTGGGCCTTTATGCATATTTCTTCCCTCCAATATTCTATAACATAATAATGTTTCACATTTCTACAGAACTGTCTTTTCAGCATGTTTTCGCATTATGCTTAATTTTGTAAGAGTTTTTCAGTCCCGCATAACGACACAGTTCAATGCAAAATCAGATATAAATCTGGCTTAAGAGACTCTCAACAGGAATTTCATTTAAAACTGTAAATGTTAAAAGATTCTGGCTTTGATTTATGTTATTTTTTCCCTTTTGTTTCAAAGAGGGAGCTTAAACACGCCTCTTAAAAGACGGATATACATTAAGTCCCAGATACAATCAAATCACCGGGACTAAACAACTCCTTTGTCCCCATCCAAAACTGAGGAGAGAGAAATGGTAGGTGGGTGCCATATGTCGAGATCATTGGATCCTTAAAAAAAAAAAAAAAAAAAAAAAAAACCTTTAATTTCACAGCTGAGGAAACTGAGGTTTACAGAGGTTAAGAAGGGGTTAAGTGACTTTCCCAGATGGCACAGATAATAAATGCTACAGCCAGGATTTATTCCAAATAGTGTGCATCTTCTACTATATCACAAGGATAGGGTTTTTCAGATATTTAGGGAGCCCCTTTTTAAAAAATATTGAGGAAAGAGCCAGAGTTGGGTATGTAGTCCCCATCTTGTTAATTTAGAAAGGGAAGGGGATTCCCAATGAAGTTACCCAGGTGTTTTATCTCAACAGTCAAGGGATGTGAACCCCCTCTCCTGTCCCATTTGAAACTCCTTATGTAAGCAGGCAGGGAGAAGGCTGGTCACCAAGGAACACACACACACACACACACACAATGATTTGGAAATTTCAAAGTATTCTGTGTATAAAATGCATGCCTCTTTTTTTTGTTTGTTTTTAAAGGTAAAATGACAAAGAGCAGTGCCTTTTCTCTTCCAGCTTTATTCCTATCTCTGTTTTCCTCTTCCCTCTCTCCTTCCTTAATCTTCCTTTCTTCCTCCTCTTTCTTTTCTACTACTCTTTTTATCTTTCTTCCTCTCTTTTCTCTTAATATCTTTAATTCTTTTCTGCTCCCTCTTCTCTCCCTCCTTTCTCTTCTGTCCATTTCTATTTCCTCCTTCCTCTCTTTCTTTCTTCTCTCTTTTCTCTCCTTTCCCTCCTTCTTCCCTATTTCCTTCCTTGCCTCCATCCTCCTCTTTCCCTCCTCTCTATGCACAATCTCTTCATCCCTTTCTCCTTCTCTTTGACCCTCTTTTTTTCCTCCATTCCCTCTCTTCTTCCTTTCCTTTCTCTACTTTCTTTCTCCTTTCCTTTCTCTTTCCTTCCTTCCTCAATTTTCCTTTTTTCCTCCTCTTTCTCTTCTACTACTCTTTTCATCTTTCTTCCTTTCCCTTTTCTTTTAATCTCTTTAATTTCTTTCTTCTCTTCTCCTCCTTTTCTCCTTCCTCCTTTCTTTGTCCTCTTTATTTCTATTTACTCCTTCCTCTCTGTCTCTCATTTTCTTCTCTCATTTCTATCTCTCCTTCCTCTCCTTTACCTCCCTCTTTCCTTCCACCCTCCTTTCTTTCTCTCCTCTCTCTCTTTCCACAATTTCTTTATTCCTCTCTCCTTCTCTTTGACCTTCTTCTCTTCCTCCATTCCCTCTCTCTTTCATTTTCTTTGTCCACTTTCTTTCTCCTTCCCCTTCTCTTTCCTTCCTTCTTTTTTCTCCCTCCTTCTTTCCACCCTCCTCTCCTCCTCTTCTCTCCCTGAATACAATTTCTCTCTCCCTATCTCTTTGATCCTCTTCCTCTCCTCTCCTTCTTCTTCCTTTCCTATTTCCCTTCCTCCTTCTCTTTCCCTTCCTCCTTCTCTCTCAGGGATGCATCTGGAAGATAGTCAGGCTGATTGCCAAACCCAGGGAGTTGGTGTGTAAATATGCAGCCCACTCACTTTAGATGCTTGTTAACTGTGGGCTCTTGATGGGCTTAATGAATCTGGAGAAGACATTACCGTCCATTGTACGAGCACATTTAAGACAATTTTAAAACACGGATTATTTACACACTGGGCCATAATGACTCCAGAGAAACCATTACGGTCCATCATGGAAAACTATATCTATGCAATTTTATTGCCGTCTATCATACACATGCAGGGTGTTGGACAACTTATAACACACAAATGATTTACTTTGCCAGAAACATCTCTGATGCTGTGACATCAAGAGGCAATCTATCTAGGAAAGCAAATGAAAGAGACCTTGGAATCCAGCAACTTGAGATATTCCAAAACATCTACGTAACCAAAAATTTATCAGTCACAGAATCTCAGTGTTGAAAGGGACCTCACAGTGGCCTTGTGGTCCATCCATGCTCCAAAATGGATCCTCACTGCAGAAACACCTGAGCATTGGTCACCTGGCCTCTGCCTGGAAACTGCCCATTAAAGGTGATCCACCTTTCCAGGAATCAGCCCAGCTCATTATTTTTTATAGACTCATTATTCAGAAATTTTTCTTGACTTCCAAATTGCCTCTTTGCAACCTCCCAAACATTGCTTCTTCGGGTTCAAGCAGAACAAGCCTAATTTCTCCTATATAACAAGTCAAAGAACATTAAGCAAGTACTGAAAAGCTCAAGTCTCCCCTAAGATTTCTCTCCTCTGGCTAATCCCCCAGTTCCTTCAAATTCAATCCTCATATGACATGGAATGGAGACACTTTGCCAACCTAATTGTCTTCTTCCTGCAATTCTCTAGCTTATTCTTCCTACAGTATGGCATCCAGAAGAAAACACAGGACTATTGAAGTGATCTTGATTAGGTCAGAATACAGGAAGACCATGACCTCCTGATTTCCAGAACCTAGATCTTTATTCATACAACCCAAGATCATATTAGCATTTGGGGTTTTCATAATATATCACACTGCTGACTACTATCACCCTTATCATCCACTAAAACTGCTAACTGCTTTCCTGAGCAGCATCTAGAAGTCAATAGCTTCTGAAACTTCCCTTGGGAGATGAAGATGCTCAAGGTTGCAACCCAACCTTGAATAGTCAGTCAGAGAAAGGCAAACACTCCCAGCTTACTGAATACCTAAAAAAAAGATAGAGAGAGAGGCTGAGACCAATTTTGCATCTATTTCAGAACCCCAAGAGAACCTGGGTTTTCCCAGAATTAACTGTTCTAATGGTTTGTCCCCAACCCCAGGAAAGATCTATAAGCACTTCGCCCCCATATAAGCAGCAATTCAAGTGACGTTTTTGATGATACATCTTTTCAAGAAAGCAAATTATATATAGGTCTGTGCTCACACACACTCCCACTCACCTATACATTGTACATCATCTCTCCCCACCCCCACAGCCCACAAAAACGAAGAGAAAATGATCAAGTGGGCTTGAATGCCTGGCTGCCTAATTGCTACAAACCTACGAGCCTCATCTTTCCACTTTTTAGAACTTTGGTTTCAGCCTTTAACACTGTTCCCATTAGCTGTGTTCAAAGACAGGCCAATTAGTTCTCTACGCCACCTCCCATAAAGCTCCACTTGAGATAAATGATACCATGTGCCTACGGTTTTTTTTTTCCTCATACCATCATTTGCTGTTCGGTAATTCACAGGGAAAACAGGAAAAATGGATTATTACATGACTGCCCAATTGTGACCTACCTGACCAGGAGAGCCTTTAATTTTGGTTCAGAACACCTGGGAAAAGATGGAGAAATGCCCCATAGCAATGGGGCTGGAAAAAATCAAATTCACTGATGCAAGCTATGAGAAGTATGATCAGATTGCAATTTGTCTGAAAAAGCTCTGGGGATTCTAGTGGACTGCAAGCTCCTTATAAGTCAACAATGCCATGGCAGCCAAAGAAAGCTACTGTGTCCTTGGGATCCATTATCAGAGATATAGCTTCTGAGAACCAGGAGGTGATTGTCCCCCTGTGCTCTGTGTTGATCAGACCACATCTAGAGTTTATCCTTAGTTCTACAGGTTTAGTTCTACTTAGGGAAGGACAGTGATAAGGTAGAAGACATCCAAAGGACAGCAACAAGGATGATGGTGAGACTCTAGTTCATTCCACTTGAGTAAAGGTCAAAGGAACTAGAAATGTTTAACCTAGCAAGGAAAACACCGGGGATAGGTGCAGGATAGCGGCCTTCCAAGTAAATGAAAGATTGTCATGTGGATTCATTCTGCCCCAGAGAGCAAGAATGAGGGTACCAGTTTCTAGTCATAATAGTCAGCCTTTGAGATTTACAAAGCACTTTTACACCATTACATCTTATTTGATCCCCCTAATAATCCTTGGAGGGAAATGCTATTATTTTTCCTCTTGTATAAATGGAGAAAAATATCCTAACAATTAGAGTTATCCTAAAGTGGAAAAAGTTGCCCAAGAAATTAGTGGCTTTCCCCTTATTGTTGGTCTTAGGAAAAGCTTGTTTACAAGATCACTTGATATCCAATAAGGAGGAGTCATCTTTCTAGTATGGGTTGGACTTAGAAGGGCCCCTCCAATTCTGGCTTCCTTCAAGATTCACCTCAAACCCCAACTTTTATAGGAATCCTTTCAGCTCTTAATATCCTTTCTCTAAGGTTACCTTCATTTACTCTGTATATGTCTTATATGTATGTGGATACTGACATTTTGACTCTTCCATTTGAATGTGAGCTCCTTGAGGGCAGGAACCAGGTTTTGAGGAGGGCTTAATTATTTTTTGTATCCCAAATACAGTGCCCTACACTTTTCCCCACTATTTTTAAAAATAATTTTTATAATGTTATAATTATAAAATTAATTTTTAAAAGGTAAATAAATAAATTAAAGGAATGTATTTCAATTGAAAAAAATAATAATAATAATTTTTAAGCTGCAATAAAACACTTAATATGCCTATAAACTGACTTTCTGACCCTTTTTACAGAAAGCCAAAAGGAAAAAAGACATCAAAAGGAGTAGGAGGTTTCCATCCTTTTCCATTGCCAATACCAAGACTGCAGTAATCACTAGATTTCCCCTGGTTGTCTGCAGACCTGCCTAAGGGGTAAATTCTCACCAAGGCAAGATTGCTTTAATCAGTGTCCAAAGCAAGAATGAATACTGAGACCAACGAGAGTCCAGATCTCCCAGAAACCTTACACAAAAAGCAGCCTAGTCCCAGTGCAGCCAATGCTTTGATAAAGTCAGGGGAGTCCAAAGGAATGAGAAACCTATCTATCATTCTACCCCCAAGTGAGCTGTGGTCCCTGCTAATCAAGCAATCTCTGGAGGAGAGACAAATCTAAAGAAAAAAGGTCCCAGATTCTATTTTTAAAACCAAAAAAAAAAAAAAAAGAAAGAAAAAAAAGAAAAGAAAATCCAACCTGCTTCTTCTGATATCAGCTACCTACCATACTACTATTTTTTCTTTATCAGGAAACTGCATATATAAAGTACTCAGTGAGCATGTATATCTTCTCTCTTTCTATCATCTGCCCAATTAATACCAATAAATCCCCAGCCAATGCTTGATGTGGCAGTAGGATATTATCAACAACCTCAAAAAGGTTTATTGTGAGGGGTTTTTTTCCTTTATTGCCTAAAACGTTATAAATGATTCCATTACAAAACCGATTAAGAAGGCTTTCTTAGAGCAGGTACAAAATGCCAACTTGTAGTCAGATGGTTCCAGACCTTGCTAAAAAGAATATGAAAGTTTCTCACCGGGGAGGCAAAAGGAGGAAGACGCCGCTGAAGGGAGACCCCAAAAATCAGAAGCATAGAGATTTAGAGTAGGAAGAGAACTTTGAGACTATTCCATACTTAAACAAGGATTCCCTCTACAACACACTTCACAAGGGGGGACATGACTTGAAGACCCCCCAGTAAATAAGGAACTTACTCCCACCCCAAACAGCCCATTCCGTGTCTAGATTGCTCTAGTTATTAGGCGGTCCTTCTCCAGGTTGTCTACATTTGCCGGGTTACTGCTCGTCCTCCACTCCAAGTTCCAAGAGCAAGTGTCCCCTTTCCAAGTCGCCTCTTCTCCAGGCTATACCTCTTGAGTTCCTTCAACCAGTCCTTACATGGCAAGAAGCCAGGGTCCTTCCTGGATGTTTTCCACCTTATCAGTGATGCCCCAAACAGACCACACTATTCCAAATATTGCCTGGGAAGGGCAGAGAACAGCAGAATTATCATTTTTCTAGTCCTGGACATCATGTCTAAAATCGAATTAGCTTTTTTTGTTGTTGTCATATCACTCTATTGACTCATATTAAGCTTGAAATCCTATAAAATTGACAGAATTTTTCCTGTGAGCTGCTGTCTGGCCAACTTTTGCCTCTGAATTTCAGCTTTGGGCCCAAACGTAATATGTAACTTTTCTTTTATTTAATTTTCTCATAGTAGATTCGGCCCAAGTTTCTAGCCTGTCTAAATCTTTCTCGTGGTCCAGCTATCTCTCTCACTTTTGTTTCGTCTGATAATTTGATAAGTGTGCCATCTTAATCCTTGAGCAGAATGCTGACCAGTTCAAAGACAAACACAGATCCTAATGATACTCACGGGTAGATTCCTTTGTAAGCTGGCATGGACCCCATTAATGACTATTCTTTGGGTACAACCATTTAACTAGTTCCAAATTCACCATATCATACAATAGTTGAGCCGTATTTATAAATAAGTCGAGTCATATTTATATATCAGTTCCTAAATGAATGCAAGACTTTTACCAAATGCTTTGCTGAAAATCTAGTGATTCTGTGGCTTTCCAGTCCTTAATAGATGAAATGAAGGTTCCATCATCTTGGTAAAATTCATCTTTAACAGTGCCATCATCAAAGCATTTGCACAGCACTTTAGTGTTTGCAAAGCACTTTACATAAGTTGTCTCATTAAATCCATCCTGAGGCAGGTGTTATTATTATATCCATTTTAAAGATAAAGAACCTGAGACTGAAAGAGGTTGAGCAATTTGCCTAGGTTCTGAGGCGGAATGTACTCTGGTATCACCTGTTCTTAATGAAGATTGAGCCATGTAATCTCTGCTAGCACTGATTCCTGTTCTAGATTTTCAGCAGCCATCCCTTTAATATATATTCTCGAGTTTTGCCTAGAACCAATCAAATTCACTAGCCTGTATTACTTATAGGTTCCATTTTGTCCCTTTTTGGAAAATTAAGTCACCTTTTCCCCTTTCCAACATCATCAACAGAGGCTCAATAATTCACTCTCCCGATTCTTTCTGTACCCAGAATGGAAGGGAACAGCAATTAGGGAAAGAGCAATTAGGTGCTTCCCTTGCTGATGGATGATTTAGGAGCACCAGTTCTCCAAGATCTGTTTTTGTTCTGTCTCTCCGAGTCCAAAGATGATTCTTTGTGGCAAAGAAAACAGAAGCAAATTAAGAATTGCAGTAGTTACAAAAGTGACACGCTGGATGGAGCGCTGGGCTTGGACTCAGAAAGACCATGTTCAAATTTGACACTTACTAGGTGTGTGACCCTGGGCAAGTCATTGAACCCTGCTTGCCTCAGTTTCCCCATCTGTAAAATGAGCTGGAGAAGGAAATGGAAAACCACTAGTTGTGTGACCCTAGGCAAGATATATCACACTGTTTGATTCAGTTTCCCCATCTATAAAATGAGCTGGAGGAGGAAATGGCAAACCGCTCCAATATCCTTACCAAGAAAACTTCAAACAGGATCCTAAAGGGTCAGATATGACTGGAATAACTGAACAACAACTTTGGCCATGGAGATCTCTTTAGTCCACATCTGTTTCCATATTTTGCAGCTGACAACCTTTGTCCGTTATCTCTACTCCTAAGGCAAAGGCATTTATGCCCCTTGTAAATATAACAATAATAATAATCATTATAAATAATAATAATGGTGTTCAAAATGATAATAAGATGGTGCACTATAAACCACTGCTGCAGTGAGACTACTCCATAGAAACGCGACAGTAACCTCTGTAGAAAACAGACCTGAGCTTAGCTATGAGACACTGAAGATAAATGGGATCCAGAGTCAGGAGGCCTGGGTTCAAATCCCACCTTGGTCCCTTGCTGCCTGTGCAATCCTGGGCAAATGCCTTCACCAGTCTACATCTGTTTACTCATCTGTATCGTGAAGAGTCAGACCAGATCATAGAATCAAGAGCTGGAAGGGACTTCAGAGGATTCTTAACTTGGGGATTCTGTGGACTTGGTGGGGATCTTAATATATTTTGATAACTGTAGTTCAACATAATTGTGCATAATTTGTGATTCTATGTGTTTAATATTGTGCATTTAACGACATTATTCTAAGAAAGAACCCACAGACTTTCCCAGCCTCCCAAAAGGGTCCACGACACAACAAAACTCCAAATTTCTGATCTAGGCCCGACTCCCCGACATTTTACAAATGAGGAAAGGAGAAGTGGCAAAGTTGAGTCTCATCAAAGGCCGCACTTAAGTCTCAGCAAAGCTGACGCAGCCTCTGAGAGTTTCTCATTCTCACATCCTAGGATCCCAAGCTCTTTCTACCTGTCCCTAACACCGAATACCCTTCTTCTCATTGAGCCCAATGGGGAGATTTTTTTTCTCCTTTGAAATCTTACTTAGGGAATTTATCCCAAGCTCAAATGCCAGCAACAAACTTCCATAACTTGAAACAGAGGCATGTGAGAGATTAGAAATATGCACCCAAATGAGAATAAAGATTCTAACGAATAGAAATGAAAATGTAATCTGGCATATATTGATTTGGGGGCCACTGAAAAATATAACTAAGGCTCAATCTGCTGCCTCCCTCCAGGCCCCATGGCCTTATAGGGGGCTTGTTTTCAGACAGCTACATTGATTGCAAATATTTAAATGCCACAC
The DNA here is from genome assembly GCF_048593235.1 of Sminthopsis crassicaudata. Taxonomy (NCBI): domain Eukaryota; kingdom Metazoa; phylum Chordata; class Mammalia; order Dasyuromorphia; family Dasyuridae; genus Sminthopsis; species Sminthopsis crassicaudata. Next base: position 624,602,987 of record NC_133619.1, read on the forward strand.
GTGTATTACTATTGATCTTCAAAGCAGCATTTTAATGCTGATATTCAAGCTGTTATCATGAGTCTTGGCAGCTGAAGGGAAGATAGGGATAGGGGAATGGGGAGGGGAAGAATATATATATGTATATATATAATATTTTTTAAAATATTATATATATTATAATTATATAATATTATTATAATTATATAATGTAATTATTATAATTATATAATATAATTATATTATATAGTATACATAAATATTTAAAAATATATATATAATATTTTTTTCTATAGGCATTATGGGGTGGGGCATTCTTGCTTCTTGCCCCAGAAAGATGACAGCAAAAATGAGGTAATAAAAGGCAACCTCCTTCCTCCACTCTTCCCACATTTCCTCACCATAAGCCAGGAAAAGCACTTTTCTCACAACCCTGTGGTATTCTGAAGACAAATCGCCCCCATTTTACTGATGAGGAAACTGAGGGGCTCAGAGAAGGGAGGAGATTTCTTCAAGATCACAGTAAGTGGCAGCTCTGGGAGGATTTCTGCCAACCCTTAAGCAGAAGCTTCTGATAAGCAAATTCCTGTGGGCAAATGGGCACCTTCTCTGCAACTTTATCTTAGAGAATCACTTGGGGCAATAAGAGGGTAAGTCATAAGTCATCTTCTCAGGACCACAGAACTGGTAGGTGGCAGAGAAGGGACTCAAAACCATGGCTTCCGGGCTGCTCCAAGGTCAACTTGTATCGACTATATATATATAATTGTTTCTATTATTGTATTATCATTAATAATAAGAGCAAAATTTTGATTTGTGTCCCCCCAAAAAAGATAAATATTACTCTCTACTTATTTAAATTCAATTGAATCAGCATTTATTAAGCACCTACTGTGTGCTCAGCACTGAAATCTGCCTTTTATAAAGACAGATGTGGGAAGATGAAGGAGGAAGGGGAAGGAAGAAAGAATGGAGGGAAATAAGAAAAAAAAAGAGGTCATGAAATGTGTACTATGGACCAGGTAGTGAAGGCTGGAGCCCAAAGCAAGCTTTCCCTTCTCTCCATTCCATCGTCTCACACATCTTCATACACTTACTGTCTCGTACTATTCTTATCTCCCCAGGTAGAGAGCTGAGCTCCACAAGGGCAGTGCCCATGTTTCATGCATCTCTCCTGTCTCCTGCAGTGCCCGACATAATAGCTCAACTGTACCAAGCAGATACTTAACAACAACAACAACAAAATGTCTTTTGTTCACTTCAACAAGCAATTATTGAGCACTTTTGTGCAAAGGGACCATACCAGGCACTGGGGATATAAATACCAAAATGAAACATCATCATCACCATCATCATCACTAGTATTTACATGAGACTTTCATGTTTGTAAAGAGCTCTAAAAATATTGTCTCTCTGGATGCTGACAACAACTCTTAGAGATTATCATTTTATAGATGAGGAAACCGAGACAGGGAAAGGAGGAAAGGAAGGAAGGAAGGAGAGAAAGAGAGGAAGGAAGGAAGGAAGGAAGGAAGGAAGGAAGGAAGGAAGGAAGGAAGGAAGGAAGGAAGGAAGGAAGGAAGGAAGGAAGGAAGGAAGGAAGGAAGGAAGGAAGGAAGGAAGGAAGGAAGGAAGGAAGGAAGGAAGGAAGGAAGGAAGGAAGGGAGGGAGGGAGGGAAGGAGGGAATGGAGGGAGGGAGGGAGGGAGGGAGGAAAGGGGGGAAGGAAGGAAGGAGAGAGGGAGGGAGGGGGGAAGGAAGGAAGGAAGGAAGGAAGGAAGGAAGGAAGGAAGGAAGGAAGGAAGGAAGGAAGGAAGGAGGGAGGGAAGAAGAGAGAGGAAGGAAGGAAGGAGGGAGGGAGGAAAGAAAAAAAAGAAAGAAGGAAAGAATGGAGGGAAGGATGGAAGAAGAAAGGGAGGAAGGAAGAAAGATTTATAAAGCACCTACTATTTGTCAAGCATTGTGCTAAGCTTTTCACAAATATTCTTAGTTCATTTGATCCTCAAAATAACTCTGGGAAGGAGGTGTTTTTGCCATGCCCATTTTACAATTGAAGCAAGTGAGGTAAACAGAAATTAAATAATTTGCCCAGGATAAAACAGTTAATAAATGTCTGATGCTACATTTGAATTCAGGTCTTTCAGACTCCGGGCCCATTTTGCCATCTAGCTGCTACAACATTCTGAATGATGATCATTCAGCCTCATTTTGGCCTACCTATAGTGATTCTAGACACACTTGCTACCCTAGCAAACTATTCTGCTTTGCAACATCTCAAGTTGTTAGAATATTCCTCCCTTTTTTTGAACAGATATTTGCCTCTTGGTTACTTTTCCTAATAAGGCCCTAGTCCTTGTTTCTGGGAAACAGCAGTGTTATATCTTCCCCATGACAGCCCCTCAAAAAAGACAGCAGCTTCATCCTAGGTCTCGCTCCTTTTTTTCTTTCCTTCCTTCCTTCCTTCCTTCCTTCCTTCCTTCCTTCCTTCCTTCCTTCCTTCCTTCCTTCCTTCTTTCCTCCTTCCCTCCTTCCTTCCTTCCTTCCTTCCTTCCTTCCTTCCTTCCTTCCTTCCTTGTTTCCTTCCTTCCTTCTTTCCTTCCTTCCTTCCTTCCTTCCTTCCTTCCTTCCTTCCTTCCTTCCTTCTTTCCTTCCTTCCTTCCTTTCTATCTACCCTTCCCTCCTTTCCTCTCTCCTTTCCTTCCTTCCCCTTTCTCCAGACTGAACACTCCACTGTCTCACTGTATCTTCCTCTGGCATACACTCTAGACCTCTCACCACGCCCAGCCAGCACCCTTCTGCTCCAAGTGACCAACGACCTTCCCAAGGTGATTCTCAGCACTAAACACTCTCCGCCATCCTGGTCTGGCCATGGCAAATCATGTAAAGTCTCTCTTCTCCTTTGCCTGGGATTCTCTGCTTCTATTTG
>NC_133619.1:624610890-624623390 GCF_048593235.1 Sminthopsis crassicaudata
GCCATTTCACCATTGCTGCCCCTGTTGAATTAATTCATATTTAATTGAAGGCTTTATTTCCATAGTTACTTTCCCCAAGGATTAGCATTTCCCTCACCCCATCAACTTTTTTTTATTAATTTGCATTTAATTGTGAGTGTTATAAATTCATACACCCCCTCCTACCATCAAAAGAAGATACGCTCCCATCATTATATACTTTAACAACAATACTATAGAGGTCCTCTTCAACATTGAGATGAACCAAATCAGCTCCATTTGTTCAATAATGAACTGACCCAGCCACACCCAGCGAAAGAACTCTGGGAGATGACTCTGAACCACTACACAGAATTCTCAATCCCTCTAATTTTGTCCACCTGCATTTTTTATTTCCTTCACAGGCTAATTGTACACTATTTCAAAGTCCGATTCTTTCTGTACAGCAAAACAACTGTCTGGACATGTATACATATATTGCATTTAACTTATACTTTAACATATGTAACATGTATAGATCTACCTGCCATCTGGGGGAGGGGGGTGGGGGAAAGGAGGGGGAAAGTTGGAACAAAAGGTTTGGTGATTGTCAGTGCTGAAAAATTACCCATGCATATATCTTGTAAATAAAAAGCTATTAAAAAAAAAAAGAAGATAAGCTCCCTGAGGGCAAAAAATGGCTTCCTTTTTTGTTTGTTTTTTATCTTAGTGTAAACAGCACCTACCAAGACCCTTATACAGAGCACCTACTTAATAATCCTTTCAAGTAATTTGGACTGGGTAATTGAACTAATGAGAGAGAGAAGACAGCTATCCCAACCTGATTTTGCTTATTTTCTGTAGCATGGAAAACTATTTGGATACTAAAATGTCTACTAGGGAACTGACAGCCAAGCTAAGTGAGAAACCAGAAAAGGAGACCCCTAGCCACCCTGGAGGAGTTTGCCACCTCTCCCAAATGAATTAGAGGTTTGGGTGCTGGAGAATGAGCAGGTCTCAGCCATCTTTGCAAGGTCTCGGAGGAGAGGTGCTTGCAGGACTGCAAAAGGGTAACTACGGTGTCAGTTTTCAAATAGAGAGAGAACAGATTCAGCAAACTAGATGCCAATAACCTTGACTTTAATTCCTGCAGGAAAATGAACTATTAAAAGGATGGTGAGTGAAGCTCTAGGAAAGGAGGCGATGATCAACAAGAGCAAGCAGAGTTTTCCTCCGGCCAAACAAGCCCCATCTCCTTCTCCAATAGGATTATGGGACTGGCAGACTAGGAAGATGCTCCAGAAAATGGGGCTTGCCTATATCTTTACCAAATCACTGGGTTTGTCTTGTGGTCATCTAATGTAAAATCTGGAGAGAGGGGGACTAGGAAACAAGTAGATGGATTTGGAATTAGTTAAATGGATAAAACAAAATAATAGTCATTAATGGTGCAGCTTCTAGAAAGGAGATTTACAAAGGAGTAATGCAAGAACTTGGGCCCTGTGCTTGGCCCTGGACTATTTAACGTTTTCATCAATGACTACTGATGAACTTCAGAATTAAGATCCAGCCAGCGCTGGTGTTGGCTCTGAGGGACACTAATTTCCTCTCTCACGTAAGGAGATAGATGCTCATGACATTGCAAAGGACAGAAAGCTAAAGCATTGGATGGGCCAGTCAAGGTCCAGGATCCAGGATCTCAAATGGTTAAAAACAATGGGATGAATGTAATTAACAGAGATCTCAGCAGTCAAGTATGAAATCTTAAAGTTGGGTTGAAAAAATAAACTTTAGCAAATCATCATGGAAGGTTAAGTGGACAAAAGGATTAATCTGAGCCAACAGTGTGAAGTGGAGGCCAAAAAAGCTAACGGTAGCTTAGTCTGCAATATGAGAGGTAATGCGGAAGGTTAAGGAGATGACACAGGATGCTGCCATCCAGGGCCCCGTGTGGAGTCTTGTGTTCAGTCCTGAGCATCGCAGTTCAGGAAGGACATGGGGATAAACTCAAGAATATTCAGCGAACAACCGAGATGGTGAATGATTTCTTCTGGAAATCAAGCAATCAGAGATTGTCTGAAATAACAACCAAGATGGTGAATGATTTCTTCTGGAAATCAAGCAATCATAAGGACTGGCTGAAATAACAACTTAGATGGTGAATGATTTCTTCTGGAAATCAAGCAATCAGAGATTGTCTGAAATAACAACCGAGATGGTGAATGATTTCTTCTGGAAATCAAGCAATCATAAGGACTGGCTGAAATAATGACCGAGATGGTGAATGATTTCTTCTGGAAATCAAGCAATCAGAGATTGTCTGAAATAACAACCGAGATGGTGAATGATTTCTTCTGGAAATCAAGCAATCATAAGGATTGGCTGAAATAATTGTGGATGGTCAGCCTGATAAGGAGACTGGGGGGAGGAGAAGGAATGGAGAAAGATAGGCGTCTTCAGGTCTCTGAAGAGCTAGGATTAGTTCTTGTACTCAGCCCCAGAAAGCAGCAGTTCTATAGGGGTAATGGGCTGAAGTTGAAGAGAAGCAAATTTAGGCCTGATAATAACAGCCCTTTACATCCTAGGGTGGTGGGCAGCGAGGTGGTTTTCCAGTACCAACGTATGGCTGGGAGGGTTTGGTTATAAGGAAAGCGGAACTGCAGAACTGATACTCTCCAAGCGTGGTGCTGGGGAGACTTGGGAGAATCCCTTGGACAGCAAGGAGATGACGTAAGGCCAAGACTTAAGGTCATTCATTCAGGCTATTCACTGGAAGGTCAAATTCTGAATCTAAAGCTTGAATACTTTGGCCATATAATGAGAAGAGTCGGGACTCACTGGAAAAGGTCCTGACGCTGGGAAAGAGTGAAGGCAAAAGGAAAAGGGGCTGGCAGAGGCTAAAATGGAGAAATGGTGTCATGAAATGGGACAGGCTTGGAGACAGAGCAGGACAGAAGGGCCGGGCCTGCTTTGGCCCAGAGGGTCACAGAGACTCCTCGCGATGAACCACACAACAAAGCTCAGGGCGTGGGGAGGATGGATGGGATAGCGTCTGTGAGGCGCTCTGCAGTCCCTGTACTCGCCACTCAAACGCCAGCGAACACACCGTGTGTCCCATGTGCCGCTGGGCAAGGGCCGACTCCCTTGTTGAATGTTAATAACGGTTCCATAGATTTGGTGCAAGAAAAGGGTCTTGATGTCTTCAAAGTGCTCTTCTTTCCACTGTGACTTGTGCCAGGGCTCTTGGACTAGTGATGGGCAGAGAAATAAACCCAAAACTAAGGTTTGGCTCTGAGCGCACTAATTTCCTCTCTCCCACATTCACCCAGTGAGCCCCTTCCGGGCTGTTTCCCCTTACTGTAGTCAGCAGCTCCTCACCTGAATGGAGCCCCCAGACTGAGTCTCAGCTCCCCAGGCAGCAGCAAGGCCTGAGGGGGCAGAGTCCGGGCCCTATGCTGCTGAGAACAGGCAGGGAGCAGGGGGCCCCGGAGCACTGACACCCGCCCGGGAGCACCAGACCCAGGACCAGGGCCAGATCCAGCTGCTGACATCTGCTCGGCAATAGGAGCCAGACCTTGGATGGATGCAAGGAGAGCAGTCCTGCAGAGAGTGCAGCTGCAGCCAGGGCAGAGCCCGGAGACAGGATGGGACCCAGCAGCGGCAGCAGCGGGACCTGGGCAAGGTGTCCCATCTATGACACGGGACAGAGAAGCCAACGGAGCTCCAGGAGGCCGGCCGGGGCCCCGGGACAGGACGTGCCCTGCTCGGTGCACACACCCCAGGATGCCAGCACCCTTGGCTGAACCCAGCGGCTCCTCGCTACTTCTGGCTCTAAGGGCTTCTCTTACTTTAATTAAATGTACTAAGGCACGTAAAACACTGTGCAAACCTTAAAGCCTTACTTGATGTAATGTTTCCTATTATTAGCAATAAGAACAGTGATACAGGGAAATCCCAGGTTAGGAAACTCCTTCTGGGAGGGTACCTTCTTCCACAACTGTTCCACAGGGCTGCCCAGATCACCAAAGTTACATGGCTTGGCCAGGATGGCACAGCTGGTGTGGACCAGACTTGAACCTTGACTTTCCTGGCCTGCTCTCCATATATGATGCACACTGTCTCCTCCTCCTCCTCCTCCTCCTCCTCCTCCTTCCTCCTCCTCCTTCTCCTCCTCCTCCTCCTCCTCCTCCTCCTCCTCCTCCTCCTCCTCCTCCTCCTCCTCTTCCTGCTCCTCCTCTTCCTCTTCCACCTCCTTCTCTTCTTCATCTTTGTCCTCCTTTTTCTTCTTCCTTTTTCTTTCTTTTCCTTCTCCTTCCTTTTCCTCTTTTTTATTCTTCATTTTCCTTTTTCTTCTTCCTTTTCTTCTTTTTTCTTTTTCTTTATTTCTTTCTTCCTTTTTCTTTCTTTCTTTCCTTCCTTCTTTCCTTTTTTCTTTCTTTCCTTCCTTCCTCCTTTTCTTCTTCCTTTCTTTCCTTCTTTCCTTCTTTTTCTTTCTTTCTTTCCTTCCTTCTTTCTTCTTTTTCTTTCTTTCTTTTTTCTTTCTTTCTTTGTTTCTTCCTTTTTTCCTTCTTAACATTTCTACTTAAATCCTGCTCCCAGTATATCTAGAGCCATCTCCAGTCATCCTGATCTATATCTTGCCACTAGACACAGATGTCTCTGGAGGGAAAAGTGAAACTGGTGCCTTGCTCAGCCTCCCCTCACTTAAATCCAGCATGTCATGGCATCATCTCCCTGACATCATGTCCTCTTGGAGAATGAAGGACAAACAATAACCAATAAGTAGTAGTAACTGCCCACTGGGAAGCCAAGTGGAACTGGTCATGCCAACAGAGCTCCTTTTTTTTTTTTTTCTTTTCTTTTTTGCTTCTTTCCCCTCCCTTTCCTTTGTCCACATAGGGTATCTTATCTGCAGCAATCCTGCCCAAAGGAATGTGAATTTTGATCTCTAGAAACTGTAAGATATCTTGAGACTGACTGGCTAGATCTCTTTCTTCAAGATCATGCCTTAAATCCAAATCACTCTGGCTCTCCTTGACTGACCAACAGCAGGTCCCAGACCAAGCTCCACTTGGTCACTGTTTGGGCCCAGATTGGCTCAGAGCATAGTCTTGGGCCAGAAATCTCAGGGTCTTACCCTTCCAGATTGCTTTTGCATTTCTTTGTTTGTTTTTGACTAGATAAAAGAGGATATTCTCCACCTCCATTTGTTACCAATCCTTAATCTTCTATTGGTCTTTGTCTCCCTCAAACTGAGAGCGGTTAAAGACCTGTTAAAAAGGCCAAAGTCTCCCCCCAACATCTCCAGTCCCCCTGATCTGTATCTGGCCACTGGACCTAGAGGTTCTGGAGAGAGAGAGGCAGGGGACCTGGCACAGCCCTCCCACCCTCAAATCCTATCCACCTTCCCGATGCCTCGGTCCTCCTCCAGAACAAGAACAACCATCACTGCTACCAATCCTGATACTTTCCTGAAGGTCAAGTGTGAGAAGCATTGCCCTCTCTGCTCCCATTCCCTAAGTGGAAGTCTTCACAGTGGGAAGAAATGAGGGTTTGCACACCCAAGAGCCGGGGACCACATATGTCCACTTGGCTCTTTGGCAGCCCTGTGGCTCCTGGGAGTTCGAGGCTCTTTGGAGGAGGAGCGATCTACCCCCACTCAGCAGGGACCCAGCTCCATCCTGTTCACTACCAGCGTCACATTTTTCACTGTCACCGAGATGCCAGGGTACCATTCATCATCACCATGTTCAGAAACAGCCCATGTAAATTCAGAGAGATTCCACTTGGCCGGAGCTTTAAGGCCCAGAAGACGCTGTCTCAAAGCATGGGTGACACCTGGGGCCATCTCCATGCCCCCTGCCCACCGCCCAACCGAGGGAGACTGGGAAGCGGCTTCTCTGCCCAAAAGGGTTAAAAGAGAGAAGCCATGGAGCGGCCCTCCCCAGCCGGATGCTACAATCACAGCCCAGACCCGGTAATGAGAACAGGCTTGCTCCTAATCAAGAGACAGGCAAGGATTGCTTGACTGCCTGCCAAGCCAGGAAAACAAATGGTTCTCCACATCCCCCCTCCCCAGGAGTTGCTTTGTTCAGGAGCCGCCTGGGATGGGGAGCAGAAGCCGAGGGGGCATCCAGGGCGTTTCCTGTGCCAGCCGACTCTGGGCCACCGCTCTTGGCCCCAGAAGCCCCCATGCGTGTCTGATCTGCTCCCTGCCACAGGAAACAGTATGAAACCCAAACCCAATTATCCACAGCCGTTTCCACCCCCAGCCCTTCCCGGCGCACGTAGTCAAAGGCTTTAGGCCAATGAGCTCCTCTATATTTCTGCTCAGGCCATCTTTAACCTCCAAGTTCTGGTGTGTTGGGGGTAGGGGGCCTGTGGTTATTTTATTGTGTTTGAGAAGCCAAGTGTTTGTTTTGCAATATGAAAAAGTAAATCTTTTGAGGAGCTCTTAGGCCTAATTGACTTCCATTTGCTGCCCAGATCCTAGAGTCAATGGATTCAGAACTCCAAACTGTCAGCTGAAACAAAATTGCCCAATACAAAAAAAAAGAAAGAAAGAGGGGGAAGGAAGGAAGGAAGGAAGGAAGGAAGGAAGGAAGGAAGGAAGGAAGGAAGGAAGGAAGGAAGGAAGGAAGGAAGGAAGGAAGGAAGGAAGGAAGGAAGGAAGGAAGGAAGGAAGGAAGGAAGGAAGGAAGGAAGGAAGGAAGGAAGGAAGGAGGGAGGAAAGAAAGAAGGAAAGAAGGAAGGAACGAAGGAAGGAACGAAGGAAGGAACGAAGGAAGGAAAAAAAGAAGGGAGGAAGGGAGGGAGGAAGGAAAAGAAACCAGAATGCTTTGGAGCTGGTAATATTGACAAGAAGTAAGATGCTATCACAGCTCCCCTAGAAAACCAATCAAGCTCAACTAAGTCTACTTTGCAGTCACCCACCATCACCCTGTACCCCCAACACCTACAGAGGCTACCTCCCAACAATACAAGCTTGGCTGGGTACCCACTGGGTTGGGGCTGTCCTGGAATGTAGCAGCATGCGTGCCTGAGTGGGGATGCTAAATAGGGTTTCAGGAGAGGCTTCTGTTCCTCACACCTTCTGTCCAAAGACACTTGGGCAGACGGGAGGTTCAGAAAGGAAGTGGCCTTGACACCTGCTGATACCTTGTTCTTGAGAGCCTAAATTCTAAATGCAGGGCTCTTAATCTGGGGCCTATGGATTTGTGATTTTAAAAATATTTTTTGATAAGTATATTTTAATATAACTGATTTTTTGTGCAATTCTATTTAGTATATCTTATAACTTTAAAAACATGATTCTGAGAAGGGGATTGTGAGTTTCACCAGTCTGGCCCGAGGTCCTTGCTCAAAAGACAGGGTTAAGACCCCTGGTCTAGTGGTAGCAATCTCTCATGAGAAGGCAGAGGTGGTCTATTGCAGCCCCTTTATTTATCAGATGAAGAAACTGAGTCTTGTGGTATCTAGGGTTGGAAGAGACCTCCAAGGTCATCTAGAACAAATTCTACTTTTTTGCAGATGAGGAATTTAAGGTCCACAAAAGGGAAAATGAACTGACCCACCTCCTCACTCCGGGACTACCCCACTCTCAAATAAATATTGGCCAGCAGCCACTTAATAACTATGTATTAGGTGCCCACTATATGCCAGACACTGGAAATACAAAAGAAGCAAAGACAGCCCCTACCTTCAGGGAGTTTACAATCTAATGGGGTAAATGACAAGGAAACAATTATGTAAAAAACAAGTTTTACACAGGATAAATAGGAAATAAATGAAAGAGGAAAGGCACTAGAATTAAGAGAGGATTGGAAAGGATTCCTGTAGACTAACTAAACCCTACAATATGAAGAGTGCACTGAAGTCAAAGGATCTGGATTCAAATCCTGCTCTCATGACTGAATTCTTTTCTTCATCACCAAATTATTTCTAAAAGACTTTGGGGGATCATGATATTATCGACATGATTCATGTTTCTGAGCTGCAGAAGAATACGGCCAAACCTGAGCTTTAGGAAAATCATGGCCCTTCCACCGTTTGGTGAAGACCAGGGAAGCCCTTGGGGCCGTCCCCCTGCTCTCCCTCCCTCTCCCTCCATGACTAACCACCTCCCCAGCTGGCTGGTATCTGCCAGGCCATTTCATGAGGACAAACCATTGTTGCGAGTGTTCTTTCTGCTCCTTCCTAACTCTCGCCAGACAGCCTCTTGCTGTCCTTTGGGTCACCGACAATTTGGATTCCTCTGAACACACAGGATTCCATGAGTCACTGCCTTATCACATCACCAGGAAATTATTGCTATTAAAAAAGATGAGCTTTTGTGGCCTGGAGCAGCTCGGGGTTGGGGGAGCTGCAGGGCCCAGAATCACAGCAGACATTTAATGGAGGAATGGAATCCTTCCCAAGCACTTCCTTCCAGGCTTTTGTCCTCCAAGAAGTCTTCTCCAACTGCACCAGACTTTCTCCTCAAGGTTCTGATAGCGCCTCATGCTTTAGATTATAGTCATCTGTATACATGTCCACCCCATTATAATGGAAGTTCCACGAAGACAAGGATATAAGGTCTCACTTATAATATGAAGTCCCATGAGAAGAACTAAATGAAAGGGGAATGAGGAAGGAGAGAGAGATGAGAAACTAGGGAAGGAGGAAGGAAGGGAAGAGGAATAAAGGAAAGGATAGAGACAAAGTGAGAAGGAGAAAGAAGAGGAAGAGTGAAAGGAAAGAGGAGAGGGCAGGGGGAAAGACAGGGAGAAGTGGGGAGGGCAAAGCAGGGGGAAATGAAATGATGACATTCATTCTCTCTTCCTCCCCCAATTATAGCCTCACCATTTCATCACCAGGATTCCATTTTCCTCATGTAAAGTAGTAGCTAGCATGCCTCCTGCCTGTCCCCACTATCTCTGCCCATCAATCAAAACCGAATAAACATCTACCAAATGTGACAGAGATTCCTTGCTAACCCCACAGGAATGCAGAGCTGTAACTAGGAATTCTGGGGATCCATCTCTTTAACATCAGGTGGGGTTGAGAGCGGTTGGCCACAGCTGAGTACAGTCACAAGAAAGGGGGAGATCCACTCCCAGACAAAAGGCCCGAGCCCCTGCGGCCTGATCAATAAACACCAGGGGGAGGCGGGATTGATGGCAAGGAAGAAGAAGAAATAACAGGCAGAAGGCTGTGCTGGCGGTAGCTGGGGCTAAAACTGGATGACCCCACAATTAGGCAGGGACAGTGACTGTGACGGGGGATGGTACCAGTGGAGGGCTACAGGGACATTTAACCTGAAGATTATCCCAAGGTGGAAGCACATCCACCACATCCAGGCTACCCAAGGCATCTCCTGTTCCAGCTCCTACCAGATCAAATATGGCTGTCGTGCCCAACAAAACCAAGAAACAATTTCCCCTCAGCATCTTGGGTATAAAAGAAGCACATCACCATCGTGGATGGACAGCCAGACTCTGAGGCAGAAAGGCTTGCATTTAACTCAAGCCTCCAATCCCCCAAAATCTTTGCCAAGAAAAACCCAAATGGAATCCTGAGGAGTGGGCCACAACGGAAGCAACAGAACCAAACTGACCCATCCAGGCTGCGAGCTGAAACAATCACTTCAGTCCTGGTCCTCTGTTCTGGTGGGTTCTGTGCTAGTGGAGTTTCCTCATCTGGGGACCCAAAATAAATCAGAAAATCACTGAAATCAGAGGAATGAGCAGCTTGTCTCCATTCGGGGTCCACCTGCCCAGGGACCCACCCCAACAGGCAGCATCCCTGGGCACCACACCAGGGCCTACAATGTCCCTAACATCCAGAAGGGGCCTCCAGGAGGTCTTCCTCGTCCCCCTCCCCTCCCCTCATCGTGCATCCCCCAGCTACCCCGCTGCTGCTGAGCACAGATAACAGAGCTATGGAACCGGGTCAACATCACCAGCCAGCCTCTATTTAGGCTAAAAATGACAAAGTAAGTGGCAATAAGCCTTAACGGCTCGGAAGGGAAGGGAGGTCTACTGGAGCCAGCAAATGGATCCAAACGTGGATTCGGTCCCAACAAAAGAAAACAAATCTTCCTCACATAGATACACACTCTAATTACCAGCCTCCCCCTCTGCTGCTGGAGGCAGGGGAGGGGGAGGACAAATTGTCTCTTTTGTCTTTGAGAGTAAGTGGTCGGGGGCTAGAAGGGCATCTCGGAGGAAAGACTTCCTTTTCCTACAAAGTTTTTTGTAGCCACTTGAGCATGAGAATCATCCACCTGTAAAGGAAGAACTGAAATGGGAGTAGAGAAATGCATTGGGCCATCATCAAGGAGAGCAGCACTAGTGGCGCAGTGGAGAGGAGCTGCAAGTCCCAAAGACCTGAGTTCCAATCTAACTTCACACCTTTAGTAGCTGGATAAGTCACATGTCATCTGCCTCAGTTTCCTCATTTGTAAAATGAGCTAGAGAAAGAAACAGCAACAAACTCCAGTATCTCTGCCCAGAAAGCCCCAAAGAGTCAGCCACAATTGAACAACAAATTAGCACGGGGAAATGAGTTCCCAAGCTCCCAACCTATATTAATCCAGCCACTTTTCCCCAATCTACCTTTCCAGCCTTATTATGCATTATTCCTTTTCCATAGGAGAGATACAGCAGGAGGACCGCAGAAACTGATCCTCACAGGAAGGGTCTTAGTGCAGGTGGAGAACACGCAGGACCTCAACGAGAGGAGCACTGCGAGGACTCCCTCAGTATCTGAATATACATCTGCCAGCCCATTTTACAGAATCTCCCTTTGGACGGGACCTCAGGGCCCATATGGGACCCAATAAGTCTTCCATTGCATTCTTGATGAGGGATCAACAAGTCTTTTCTTGAAGATCTTGCGGGATGGGGTTGGGGGGAACAGAGAAATCCAATGATATCTGAGCCAGGTTTTAATTATTGGGAAGGTTGAGTTTTATTTTTTTCTCCTGGAATCAGGAGAAACTGCAACTTCTGTCCAATGTTCCTGATTCTGTCCTCACGGGCCAAGAAAAATCGCTCTTCTTTCCCGTGGCAGCCCTTCCACACATGTGTGAGTGTGTATATATGTACATATGTATGTTTATAGTTTATATACATATATATATACACACACATACTTTTCCCCCATTCCCTCAGCCAAGTCTGAAAGCCAAATTCTTCAGCCAGTCTTCATGTGACATGAGCACAAGGCCCTTCCTGGTCCTGGCCACCCCCTGCTTACTGAGGCCCTCGTTAAATGCAGGAGCCGGCACCAAAGCCAGTGCCAGGAGGTAGTGTGGGGAGGGCAGACGAGAGACTGGCTCTCCCAGCTCCCAGTCCTGTTTCCAGACATGGGACCTTCCCTCGGGCATCCTGCCCTATCGCACCGGTGACACTATGCAAAAAAAACCTGTCCTCTTCTTCTTTCTTCCCCCGCCTCTGGAGGCAATGGGGGTTAAATGACTGTCCAGGGTTACACAGAGAGTAAATGTGGGTTTAGGTACATTCAGGACTTCCTGACTCCGGGACCAGTATTTATCCACTCCCCCACCTAGCTGCCCCTTTTCTAGTCTTCTTCAATTCAGGTTCATTCAATTGTATTTATATTTATTAAATGCTCAGTATGGGTCAGACATTGGGTCCCCCCCTTTTGCCAAAATAGTACCCATTTCTTTGGAGATTTGAGTTTTGCAAAGCTCTTTACAGATATTATTTCATTTGATCTTCACAACAAAAGTGCCATGATTATTACTGTTTTATACAGATTAATAATAATAGTTAATATTTATATAAGTCCTACTATGTGCCAGGCACTATGGGTAAGCATTTTATAAGTAATCTTCATTGATCCTCACAACGACCCTGTGAGGTAGGTGCTATGATTAACCCCATTTTGTAAATTATTATAATAGCAGCTAATATTTATATAGCCTCTACTGTGTGCCAGACATTGTGGGTAAACACTTTAAAAATATCTTAATGGATCCTCACAACAACCTGGAAGGTAAGTGCTGTGATTAACACCAATTTATAGATTATAATAATAATAATAACTGATATATAATAATAAATATTAATAATAAAATGTTGACATTAATAAGAATAACTAATATTTATATAGCTCCTACTATGTGCTCAGAACTCTGGGTAAGAACTTTACAAATAACTACTCCTCACAACAGCCCTGGGAGATAGGGGCTATGATTAACACCAATTTACAGATTATTATTATTATTAATAGCTAATATTCATATAGCTCCTACTATGTGCCAGGCACTGTGGGTAAATACTTTACAAATATCTTTTTTTATAGCTTTTATTTACCAGATATATGCGTGGGTAATTTTTCATCATTGACAATTGCAAAACTTTTTCTTCTAACTTTTCCCCTCCTTCCCCCCCTCCCAGATGGCAAGTAGTCTAATACTTGTTAAATATGTTAAAATATGTTAAATACAATATATGTATACATGTCCAAACAGTTGTTTTGCTGTACAAAAAGAATCGGACTTTGAAACAGTGTATAATTAGCCTGTGAAGGAAATC